>NC_056743.1:1485284486-1485491986 GCF_019279795.1 Protopterus annectens | reverse complement strand
GTGCCTTAGGATAAAAGTGGGGCTGTGGTCGCTCAGAGTTTGGTACGGTGCCACATTGATGGGCAGTATTTGGTTGATTTGTGAGGATCCAGTCAAGTATAGATTCTCTTTTTATGGCATTAGAAATAAATGTGTGTGAGAGTATCTATAAGTTGAGTGAAGTTACATAGGTTAATGTGGTGGGTGGGGGTGGGAGAATGGATGGAGTTCTAGTCAATGTTTACATCACCTATCACAATAGTTTTTTGCGTGAGGGAGTATGAAGCCCAGTGAAGTATGGATTCTAAGGTGGTTAGGTTGCACCTGGGGGTATAAAGATACCCAGTAGGTTTAGGTGCTAATGTTGGTTAAGGGAGAGTTTTGCAAATAGAGTCTCTGCATTGTTGAAGTTGGGGGAATCCTTTTGGAGGATTTGGAGATGTAAGTTGGTTCTGTGAAGTAGAGCTAAGCCTCTGCCTCTTTTATGTAGCTGATTTACACTAAGAATGTTGTATCCAGGTGGGGTGATGGAATTATCTTTAATATGTGGTTTAAGCCACGTCTCTGTGATGAAAATAATATCAGGGTTATTTAAGGAGATGGCAGCATGAAGGTCTTCTATTTTATTCATGATGCTGCAGGTATTCATATTTAGTATCAGTAAGTTGGTGGGTTTGTGCTTAGTTGGATAGTGATGGGTGCATGGCTTATTAGCAGGGATTGCTGACCCGGGGTTGGGGTGAATGTCTCCTCCTAGTAGTAGCTGGGTAGTTATACAGGTGAAAGCTTTTAGGTATTGGATGATTAGGTAGTGAAATTGTAGACTTGGTTGCTTTTTAGATGGATAGAAGTGAAACATGGGAGGGGCATGGTATATGGGGGTTGGGTGTATATGGTGGGGTATATGCTTGTGTGAGTGGGGGTGATAGTAATGTTGTGGATTAGGGTGAGGGATTTGGGATGGACATAGAGAGTGACTGTGAGGAGATAAGAGGTGCTGATGGTGGCTATGGAGAGACAGGTGAATAGGGAGGTTAATCACAGGAGGATATAGCAGAGATAAGATTGGGGGCAATGAGACATAGTGTGTGTGAGTTTGAGAAGTTAGAGAAGGTATTTATATTTGGTGAGGGTGTAAGTTATGTCATTTGGAGATATGGGTGTGGATATTGAACTGGTAGGTGGGCTGGAGTTGTGGGAAGTGGAAGAGTGTCTGTAGATGGTGCTGAGGAATATAATTATTGGATAATGGGAGGATGGAAGGAGGGTCTTAGTAAAGGAGGCTATCTATAAATTCAGAGTATGCAAGGGTGGGTGGGAATTGGGGCCAGGGTGAGGGAGTGGAGTGAGCCCCGTAGGGTGAGCAGATAGGGACGAGCCAATCAAGGTATGTGCAATTTAAAAATAAACTATCAGTTGCTATGAAGTCACATCTATAATGTTAGTCCTTCTTTTGTTACTAATGATTTTATTCTTTAAAAAGGAATGAGAACCCTTTTTAATTTTGCCAGTTGGATGCCCTAAGAAATTACCTTGTCTGAGGGCTGTTAGAAACTGAGTCAGCTATTGTTGAGTCAGAGACAGAATGGGAGGGTAGTGGGGATATATCACATAGAAGAAGAAACAATAAACATTTAAGTAAATGTTTCTTTAGAGACTGGAAGGGCTAGAATTAAAGTTTAGTGTGGAGTGTTTTACTGACTTTAGGTGTAGAAACCAGAATGTGTGTACCTGGGGGGGGGGGTGACTCAAATGTCTGAGGGCTGAAAGTGATTGAGTCAGCTAATGTTGACTCGGAGACAGTCTAGGAGAGTAGTGGGGATATATCACATACCAAAAAAGATAAATGCTTCTTTACAGACTGGAAGGGCTAGAATTAAAGTTTAGAGTGGAGTGATTTTACAGACTTGAATGGTAGAAATCAGAATGTTTCTACATGGGGTGACTGAAATCCCTGCTGCTGAATCATTAATTTATGTTCAGTACATTATGAATTACAGCAAAAAAACACAACCTACTAATGTCTTTTGTATTCTAATGAGGCATACATTTAAGTTCTGTAACATTCTTCAGTACAGCTGGAAATCACACTGGCTTTACTTATGTTAGTGGTGTTATTTGCCACATAAAGTAGAAATATAATATAATTAACTTATCTGGTTGCTACTAGCTGGAAAATATGTCTTTAAACTCAAAGAAAAGGGACATTTGATATTAAATTTTGATCAGATTTAAAAAAAAAGTCTAGATTTTAACCAAAGATTTCCTTGAAACTCCTTCCATTTAGATGTGTAATAATTATTTGCCAAAAGATATATTGTTTTTACAACTGAGGATAGAAACTAAAGTTTTAGATCTGGAAAACCAATTCCGTCAGTTGCCAGTCTCTAATATGATGGTTCAAAGCTATTCTGGGTTTATTAGGAAACCCCCAAAAATTTAATATTAATGAACTGAACTCTTTAATATAAGATCTTGGAGGAGGTAAAGATAGTGATAGTATAACATATCAACTTTTTTGTAAAATGACCATTTTAATTATGGAGAGTCTCTCATCCATAGAAAAAAAAATATTCCATAAATGTATGATTGTCTATGTAGTATGTGATGGTTTAATAAAGATGTTTCTTGTTCATAAAACATGCAGGAATTGAATAATGTATAGGTTCATAGGCAGGTACTAGGCTATTGGCCCTAGGGCCTATACAAGCCTAGCCAAAAAGGTACCCTGTCTTTCGCCACCCAAGAAAATTATTTTCCTGTGCCCCTGTCGAGTAGAGCCACAGAAGTGATCCCCGGGGTGAATTTCCCATCTCCCATCCAATCATCAAGATTTTTCTTGAAGAGTGCTAATGACTAGTTTTGTTTGATATAGATAGGTAGCTTGTTCCAGAGTATGAGAAGTCTCTGGGACTGGAATCTATCCCTCCAGCATGTTCTGTTTATTGTGGTGACAAGGTTTAGGTCCCTAGAGCATGGAGCTCAGAGGGATTGGGATTTCTTTAAGTGGAACGTGTCCAACAGCTCTGAGTTTGACATAGCTTTCTATGTTAGGCAGAGATCACCTCTGAGTAGATGATATGTGACGGAGTAAAGCTGGAGTTTTTTGAGACAGTCTGCATAGGGCATCTGTTTGAGGCCAGTAATCCTCTTTGTGAGGTATTTCTGCGGCCCTTCCAGTTGTTGTAGATGTCTTGTGAGGTACATACCAAAAGGCTCGCTGTACTCTATAATGGGTCTAATGAGTGACGAGTAGAGGAGAACAATGACCTCTTTTTTCCTGGATGAGAAATCTTTTGTGATGAGGTGTGCCACATAGAATGATTTCCTGGCTACTGTGGCGATGTGATTATCAAAGTAGAGACTACTGTCCACCTGTGTTCCAAGGTCTCTTATCACACTTTCAGTGTTAAGTAGACTGCCGCCTATGTGGTAGTTCATGGGTACAGAGTTTTTACCAAATGGGATGACAGTGCACTTTTTGGTATTGAGCATGAGGCCATGGCTTTGACACCAGTCATCTGTCTCTCTGAGGCCCTTATATAGGATGTCCACATCGTTAGGAGTTTCCATTATGGCTCCTAGTTTGCAGTCATCTGCGAACTTCATTATGTAATGTTGCTTAGATTATATGATATATAGCAATATATGTGAAGTATAATGTTTTTTATATTAAATATAGTTTGAATACTTTTACATAAATATAAATTTGCTCATATCACAAGTGATAATTTAATAAAGGTGTTTAAAGAAAAAAATATTATGATAGTTAAACTACTATTATAGTTAAAATTTATTATGTTGTTGTTCCAGTTATTATCGCTAAGTATTTTATTTGATTGCACTATATATTCAGTAAATCTAATGTTTAAATTATCTATATTGAAATTTATAGGAAATATTTTTGTTTCATTATCAGTAAAAGAAAGACCAGATTTTCTTGGAAATAATTCCATTGCCTCAAAAACAGCAGAGAGAGAGACTATTATTTTCAGTTATGATTAAGACAATGTAATCTGAAGACAATTGAATTTTAGGCTACAGATTTGTACTTATACTTTTTTAATTTAATCTTATACAATTAGCAAATGGTTCCATAATTAAAGTAAAGAGTATAGGTGATAGAGGACATCTCTGTTTAGTTCCTTTGAAATTTGTACAGACTGAGAGGAATATGTACATGACAGAAGATTAATAAGTTGTCTAAAGTTACTTGAAAGACTACATACATCCAATACTAATATAAGATATTACCAATTTTCTGAATCAAACGCACTATCTGTATCCAGATTTATTAAAGTTAAACTGTCTTTTTAATTACTTGCAAATCAATTATAGTTATCATTCTCTTAATGTTATCATAAAAGTTTCTATTCAAGATAAAACCACTTTGGTCTTCACCAACCAAAGAAGGTAAATATTTCTTTAATCTATTAGCAAGAATGTTCATGCATATTTTATAATCTGTATTTAAGAGTGAAACTGATCTGTAAGAAGAACATATAGTAGGGTCTTTGTAAACTTTTAAAATCAGAGAAATAAGAGTATATTTCCATGATGGAGGAACATTTTTTAGACCTTTACTTAAAGAGAAAACTTTCTCTGGGATTCAATAAAGCTATCATGACTCCACCATCTGGCATTCCTCACAGCTGTATCAAACATTTGCCAGTAGGGACATCCTGATGGCCATCTGGTGGTGGATGTTGGCTATGCATTGGAGACGTGGATGATGACACCCATCAGAAATGCACACACACTCATTCAAGAACGCCATAATGAGGCACACACACAAACTAGAATCATTATAGAGAATGTGTTTGGGATGCTCGAGTCATGGTTCTGCTGCCTTGACATAGCTGGTGGAGCCTTGCAGTACTCTCCAGCCACATGTGCACACATGTTCATAGTATATGCCATGCTACACAATATGCTCCTGTGGAAACAGCTGCAGCAGGAACAGCAGGGGGGAAGGACCACTCAGCCCCCCACCATTGCCAAGGTCCCCACAGGCACAGAAGGACTCAAAGGAGGAAGCCTCTGAGCCTGCTCCTGTAGGCAGATGAAGGCATGCCCAGTATGCCCAGGCCTTGGCAAAGAGGCAATGCATAGCACACACATTGACACTGTAGGCACCCAGGGACTGACAACTCTCCTCGACTCACACACACAGTAAAATGGATGACACACACATCACATTACCTGTAACTTACCATGTATAGGCAGTGTACGGTGTGCATCTAACACAGGCATCCCTCAAGAACCATCCTCACAGCTGCCACAGGCACAAGGTAAGTCAGTCTTCTTAACAATAAATGAATGGATTAATATGTTCTGGTAGCATATGTGTGGTAATGCTGCATGCATGCAAGGGAATGGGGTGGCCTACTGGGATAGCAGCAGACAACCAACAGCTATGTGGGCTCCAGGAAATGTCTGCATAATACTGGCTTCCCCACACTATGTAGTATTATTCAAGGTGACAAATCTTACTGTAGTATATGTGGACGGCCAACTAAGGGGTTCATAGGTCACATGCATGGATGTCAATGTGGGGGATCCCATACTCACGCCTCAGAATCACCCAGCAAATCAGCTATAGAAAACCATAAAGGAATGTCTGGCAGACATTCACAAATGGCAACAATGATGGAATATCCCCTACACACTTACACAGCAATATCACAGCAGGCCTTGCATTCGCAGTAAGGCTCTGGAGAGTAAGAAGTCTGAAACTCATCGGTATGCCATTACAATCTAACCTGTGGTCTCTAGTGATATTCCTCTATTCTCCAATACAGGGCACAGTACTATGCTAAATGGAACCAAAATGTGAAGCCAATATCAGTACAGCCTGTGTAAATGTGTACCATTGACAGGTGTGCCCCCCCACACCCATATTCCCATAGAAATGCAGTAACATGTAAGTTTGTAGGGTAATAGCAGCAGAGCACACATTGCCAGGGCTGTCCCAATCAACAGGATAACTTGTTGCATGTCCACAATATGCAGTGGTCAATGCTCTATGTATATGTGTGGGGGATTCTTTCAGGATGTGACCAGCAACTTCTCATGGCTGTTGTGTTCTGCTGGCCTATGTACAGTACTGTGGTAGACAGGGCCATGTTACACGAACTGCAATGCCAACTATTTTGCATGTCAGCTATGCCTATGTTGGGAGTTGTACACACTGTCTAGATGTCAATATCCATTACAGCCAGGAAGCTGGACAGTTCATGTACAGGGGGCAACACATATGGACAGTACACAGGTTGGAGTAACCTACACAGTGCCTACCATACCTCCCAACTGTACAGACCCTTTGCAGAATGTACAGAGGTTTGCATCATATTTGTAGTGTCTTTATTCCAAAATAGTGGTTGTCTGACAAATCACTGGCAAACCATGAAAGTCTAAAGTCAGAAACTAATGATGGAGTGTAGTGTCTCAGACTTCATACCCTATAGAAAAATGCACCCTAATGCAAAATGCGTTATTGTACCATCATTCTAGGTTCATAAGGCCAATAGTTACAATGGCCCTATACTTAGGCCTTTGTCACCCTATCACTCCTGGATTTGTCCAGATGTCTGGCTCACATATGTAGAGAGATAGGGTGCCTAATAGCACAACAGTGCATTCTGTCACTTACCCATTGTCACACCAGGGGAGTCCACTGCCTGGCAGCCTGGGAACATATGAGTGACAGAACGCACTGCCTTGCTACAGATGGCCTGCATCAGTCTCACAAGGCCTACAGGCCTCTGGCAAAGGCCCATGCCTCACCCATAGTGCCTTTGTAGAGAATGTCATAGGGTCCCTACTACCAACTTAACACAGTCAACAAAATGCAAATGTAAGACCATGCCGCTAACTGCTAGTAGCATACCTCTCAACCTCGTAGAGGAAGAAATATGGAAAAATCCATACATAATGGTGTGATAAAGGCCCAACTATAGGGACACATTTGAAATATTGCTCTCAGAATGTTAGAAAACTGATAGAATAACAGAGGGCATGTGTAGTAGCATGGATGTCATGAAGGTTGTGAAGTCTGAAACTTTAATGTTCTGTTATTATTCCCTGACTGCAACGCTGAGTGATTTGCAACAAACGTGCTAAAAAAACACAATGTTAAGAGAAACCAACCAGATATATGAAGCATGAATCTGGATAATCTGTGAGAATCTGTACAGTTGACAGGTATGGCCACACCAGGATATGACCTTTAAGGAAAGAAAAATACCAAACAACCAGGAGATCCCCAGCCAGTATATCACCATGGTGCTGGATCTTTAACACAGCTTCATCAGTCAACCGGCTGTAGCCACACGTCCCAACTAGCCAGATTGTGCAAAAATGTCTAGCCTTTCCCTCATAATATAGGTCAGTGCATCATCCATCTTGTATTTCTCTAGTAAATAACCATGAGGATCCAATTATATCTGTCAGTAGGTAATGACACAATACAGTACAGTTTTAAACATTACATATGTCAAAAAATATCTGCTTAAAACAAACCGTATAACTCAAGCTACTCAAACATTGATAAGAGCAATAGTTACAGAACCCCCCTATGTGTATATATATATATATATATATATATATATATGTATATATATATATATATATAGATATATATATATATATATATATATATATATATATATAGATATATATATAGATATATATATATATATATATATATATATATATTGTGCAAATGTCTTTGCATACACACAGCTATGTAAACATAACTTTCTCCACACACACACACACACACACCCATCCAACAGGATAACCCACAGCCAGCTGTAGGTGGCACATATGTGGTATATCTGCATCTGTTGCATGTGATACACACACACACATATATATAAGGGCAACATATTACAATATGTCAAGCATACATACACATAGACATGGGGAAGAGAGGGACAGACAGTGATAGAATGAGACACATAGGGAGACATACACAGAGAGTGAGTCATACACAGGGATACCCTGAATGGCATAGAGTGATGTACTGCTGCAGACAGTTGCATACCAGTTGTAACCACTGGCACATGGCAGCATGAAGATGAGATGCATTGTCTGATGGTATTGAGGTGGGGGTTGAAATATCACATGAGCTACCTTTGTGTATGTGTGTGTCTGCAGGTTTAAGTATTATGATGCCTTACCAACCAAGTACACTTCCCATTTCCCTACTTTACAATATCTGCTAATGCCATTCACCTTAGAAGTACCTTTGGACGGGCTTCAGTCATGTAAGCTCTATAGCACATGTGATAGCTGTGTAACACTATCATACAAATCACTAGATAGCTAGGGGTTCTAATCACAGTCCTGGCATATGCAATGGTTTTGTGTGTGTGTATGTGTGCGTGTGTGTGTATGTGTGTGTGTGTGTGTGTGTGTGTGTGTGTGTGTGTGTGTGTGTGTGTGTGTGTGTGTGTGTAGGAATAAGTCTTTTAGTCTATTTCCACCCAGTACACCTCCCATTTCCCTACTTCACAAGATCTGCTGATGTCATTAACTGTAGAAGTACCATTGGACTGGCCTCTGCCCTATAAGCGTTGTTGTGCATGCATAATTTCATAACACTACAGTACAAATAACTAGTTAGATAGGGATTCTAATTACAGTCCTGTCAAATGTAAAAGTGAGTGCCTTTGTAGGTTAAAGAGTTTGAGCCCATTCACACCCAGTACACTTCCCTTTGTCTTACTTTAGCAGTCATGCTGATGTCAGTCACCTTAGAACTACCTTTGGGCAGCCCACAGCCCTACAAGCTCTGTGGCATGTGTAATAATTGTGCAACACTATAATAAAAATAACTAGTTAGGTAGGGGATCTAATCTCAGTCCTGGCAAATGTAACATTGTGTGTGTTTGTAGGTTAATGATTTTGACCCCATTCACAACCAGCAGTCTTGCTGATGTCAGTCACCTTAGAAGTACCTTTGGGCAGCCCACAGCCCTACAAGTTCTGCAGCACATATGATAATTGCATAACACTATAGTACAAATAATTAGTTAGGCAGAGGTTCTAATCTCAGTCCTAGCACATATGTGTGTGAGTGTATTAGTATGTATATGTGTAGGTTAACGTATTTTGTGGCCCCTCTCACCTAGTACATCACCCATTGCCATACTTTACAAGGGCTGGTGATGTTCCTCACCTTAGAAGTACCTTAGGACACCCTTCACCCTATAAGCTCCATGGCGCGAACACTAAATGCATAACACTGTATTAGCAATAACTAGATAAGTAGGGGTTCTAATCTCAGTCCTGGCAAATGCATGTGTGTGTGTGTGTGTGTGTGTGTGTGTGTGTGTGTGTGTGTGTGTGTGTGTGTGTGTGTGTGTGTGTGTGTGTGTGGGAGAACAGTATCCTGGGTGGGGGCGTGTGTTTGGGTGAGAACCATATCCATTGGGGGTGGGTTTTGCAATGTTTTGTTCTGGTCCACCCAATACAAGTCCCAGTGTCCACTTTACAAGCCCCACTGTTGTCATCAACTGTAAAGGTAGCTGTAGACACTCTGCAGCCCTATAAGCTCTGTGCTGCATGCAATAACTATATAACAGTGTGGAATATATAACAAGACAGGTGGGCCTTCTAATCCTTGGATAACATTCCCCACTCAGGAATCATAGACAAACACACTCAGCTAGGCATGAACCCCTATATCACTAGGTGGCTTGAAAGCTGTCTCACAGATAGAACCCACAGTGTGAAAGCAGCAGACTCCATGTCAGACTGCCAACCAGTCATTAGTGGAGTCCCACAGGGTTTGGTCCTGTGTCCCTTCTTGTTCGGTATCTATGCCTCTGAAATCCAGTCCAACATGAAGGGACTTTGGCTGACAATGTTTTCAGATGACTGCAGGGTGGCTGCTATTATTACCTCCTCACCGTGATGTTGACATCCTGCAGAAAGGCCTCACTGAGCCCTACGACTGGTGACAAAACACTGGACTTTAGCTCAATGCCAGAAATTGTGCTGCCATCCCCTTTGGCAACAACTTGGTAGCCGTGAATCACCACATCAATGGTAGTCCACTAAACACTGAAGTTGTTATAAGAGAACTGGGAACACACGTTGACAGCAAGCTCTCTGTTGACCACCACAGTGCCATTGTGTTCAGAAAGTCTTTCTATGTGGCACATCTCATTACTAATGTTGTTGCATCCAGGAAGTAAGAGGACATTGTCTCCCTCTACTCTCCCCTCATTAGGCCAATCAACTAGTACAATTGCCCATTTGGCATGTACCTCACTGAACACCTGCAACAACTGGAGAGGCTGCAAAAGTAGTTCACAAAGAGAATCCTAGGCCTTAAATACTTGTCCTGTATGGACAGACTCCAATAACTCCAGCTATTCTCTGTCCCATATTGGCTACTTAGAAGCTATCTCTGCTTGACTTACAAAGCCATGTATGACCCAGCTCTGTCAGGAATGTGACACCTAAAGAACCCAATTAATTCGCACCACATGCCCCAGAGGCCTCAACCCCACTTCCACAATCAACAGAACATGCTGAAGGAACAGGTTCATAACCCAGAGACTGGCCATCATATGGAATAGACTTCACATACATGTCAAGCAGAGCACCTCACTGGCCCTCTTTAAGAGAAACCTGAATGAGTGGATGGAGAATAAAAATCCCACTCTGGGGATCACTCCAGTGGTTATACTCATTAGACACACTGGAGACTAACGTCAGGTGGCACGATGTCTGGCTAATCCTATGGTTTAGGGTTGTAAAGGCTCCATGGCCATTCACCTAGTACACACCTATGAACCTATGGATCTCAATACTGGTAAATGTGTGTGTGCATTAGTGTGTATAAAAATGTTTGTGAGTGTATAAGCATGTAGATGAAAGTAGTTTGAGGCCCTTCTCACCCAGTACACCTCCCATTGCCATATTTAACAAGGGCTGGTGATGCTATTCACTTTATAGGTACCTTAGGTACTCATCTTGTAAGCTCCATGGTGTGTCTGGTAACTGCATAAAAATATAGTACCAATGACTACAAAGGTAGGGGTTCTAATCTGAGTCCTGGCAAATGTGTGTGCATCTGTAAGTGTGTATATTTGTTGGATACAGCATTTTGAGGCCTCACTCTCCCAGTACACTGGCCATTGCCATGCTTTGCAAGGCCTGGTGATTGTGTTAATCTTAAAAGAACTGTGGGACACCCTTCACACTATGAGCTCCATGGTACATGTGATAAATGCATAAGACTGTACTAGCAATAACTAGATAGGTAGGGGTTCTAATCTCAGGTCTGGCAAATGTTTATCTGTGAGAACTGTATCTATTGGGGGGTGGGTTTTACATTTTTAGGCCATGGTACTCCCAGTACACATCCCAAGGTCTACTTTAAAAGGCCTACTGTCTTCATCAACCATAGAGGTATCTGTTAACACTCTTCACACTATAAGCTCTGTGGAATGTGAGATAAATGCATAGCACTGTATTAGCAAAAACTAGATAGGTAGGGATTTTAATCTCAGTCCTGGCAAATGTGTGTGTGTGTGTGTGTGTGTGTGTGTGTGTGTGTGTGTGTGTGTGTGTGTGTGTGTGCGTGTGTGTGTGTGTGCGTCTGTGTGTGTGTGTGTGTGTGTGTGTGTGTGTGTGTGTATGTGTGTGTGTGTGTGTGTGTGTGTGTGTGTGTGTGTGTGTGTGTGTGTGTGTGTGTGTTTGTGTGTGTTTGAGTGAAAACTATATCCATTGGGGGTGGGTTTTACATTTGTAAGCCTTGGTACTGCTACTACATGTTCAAAGGTCCAGTTTACAAGGCCCGCTGTCTTCATCAACCATAGAGGTATCTGTTGATACTCTTCAGCCCAAGTACAGGAACTATTTAAAAGTATGGACTGACTAACAAGATCAGCAGGGCTGTTAATCTCTGTCCTGGCAAATGTGTATATGTGTATATGAGTGTATTTGTGTTTGTAATTGTGTATAACTGTAGATTCGAGTATTTGGGTCCATTTTCACCCAGTAAATCACCCATTGCCATACTTTACAAGGCATGGTGATGTTGTTCACCTTGGAATTACCTTGGGACACTCTTCACCCTGTAAACTTTGTGGTGCATGCGATAAATCCATAACACTGTAGTAGCAATGGCTAGATAGGTAGAGGTTCTATTCTCAGTCCTAGCAAGTGTGTGTGTGTGTGTGTGTGTGTGTGTGTGTGTGTGTGTGTGTGTGTGTGTGTGTGCGTGTATGTGTGTGTGCATGTGTGTGTGTGTGTGTGTGTGTGTGTGTGTGTGTGTGTGTGTGTGTGTGTGTGTGTGTGTGTGTGTGTGTGTGTGTGTGTGTGTGTGCATGAGTGTGTGTGTGTGTGTGAGCAGTATCCTGTGTGTGTCTGTTTGAGTGAGAACTATATCCATTGGGTGGTTGTGGTTTACAGTTTTAGGCAATGGTACTCCCAGTACACATCCAAGGTTCACTTTACAAAGTCCACTGTTCACATTCACTGTAGAGGTATCTGTGGACACTCTTCAGCCCTATACGCCCTGTGCTACATGCAACAGCTATGTAACAGTATGGACTGAATAACGTGATAGGCAGGGCTGTTAATGTAATTTCTGGCAATTGTGTGTGCATTGATGTGTATAGCAGTGTTTATGAGTGTATAGACTCATAGGTAACAGTTTAATGAGTCCTTCCACACCCAATACACCCTACCATTGCCATACCTCACAAGGGCATGTGAAGTTATTCACTTTACAGGTACCTTGGAACAGTCATCACAATATTAGTTTTGTGCCACCTGCGATAACTGCATAACACTGTAGTAACACTAACTAGATGGATAGTGGGTCCAAACCCTACACTGGCAGCTGTGATCCTGTGTGTGTGTGTGTGTGTGTGTGTGTGTGTGTGTGTGTGTGTGTGTGTGTGTGTGTGTGTGTGTGTGTGTGTGTGTGTGTGTGTGTGTGTGTGTGTGTGTGTGTGTGTGTGTGTGTGTGTGTGTGTGTGTGTGTGTGTGTGTGTGTGTGTGTGTGTGTGTATGTGTGTGTGTGTGTGTGTGTGTGTGTGTGTGTGTGTGTGTGTGTGTGTGTGTGTGTGTGTGTGTATGTGTGTGTGTGTGTGTGTGTGTGTGTGTGTGTGTGTGTGTGTGTGACTGTGTGTGTGGGAACAGTATTCTCTGTTTGTTTAGTCAACACAATATCCTCTGGGGGTGTGTGTCTTACCAATCTGAGGTGTGTTCCACCCACTACACTTACCACTGTCTACTTTACAAGGGTTGCTGATGTCAAATACCATAGACTTACCTGTATACACCCCTCAGCCCTGTAAGATCTGTGGCACATAGGCACATCTGGCAAATAACTGTTACGTAGACCTGGTAAATCTGTAACATATACAGCTGTACCTCAGCTATGACATGATCGATGTGTTACTACTCTGCCATACACCTTGTGGCCAATGTCTGCAGGCCCACATCCTGCTGACACACAGACATCTAGAACACAAACAGAATACAGCATGTGAGACTACATTCAGTCAGCATTACTAACACCAATAATGTATCATGGCTGAAAAGGTATACACACTCTGAAGTGTACCCATTACACATGCCAGCTGACAGCACCTTACACAGCATTACATAGCTAAACTGTACTTAATTCACCCTGTGCATCAGAACCATATTAACATGCCCCTAGATCGGTTTTCTGGATGACAGTGATGTGGCACAGGTATCATCATATGCACAGGGTGTTGTGTAGGTTTGCCAGAGGCCTAGGCTGGGCCATATGGTTGACAACATGTGTGGCTGTTTGGAGGGGTGTTATATGAATTGACCGTGCAGAGGTGGTTCATGTGTGTCTGGAGGTGACCTGGCTGTGATGGAGATGTGTGTGTGTGTGTGTTTATGTGCACACAGTCATGCCATGTGGCTGCCCTACACAAGGGTATGTTGAACAGTTGTGGACCGTACATGGAAAGGTGTACATTTTACTGTCTCTGGCCATGGACATGTGAACTGGTCCTGCTAGGGATCTCACTGACACCACCAGGCCCAAGGCCAAATGTAGTACTACTCCCTGATGGTGACTGCTGTCTGTTGGATCCATGTCCATGATGGGACCAGCCAGGACCACGTGCCCATGGCCTACTACGTTGTGGTATGGACAGTACCCACCATTCGGTACTGTTGGTGGGACTGCCACTATGGGAATGTGAAGGTTCACTGTCACTTAGACTCTCAGCTGATGTTGGTGCTGACCTACTTCCATGTGGCTGATGCCCATCTCCCACCACATGCTGCAGCACAGACATTCCACGGTCAAGGATTGCCAAGGTCTCACCCCACTGTCTATTCATGACCTCTGTATTTTGACATGTGGCCTCAACAAGGTCATGTATGTCGTTACATAAGCCAGGAAGAGTTGCATCCAAGACCCCGAGTATCTGTCTGGTGTTGCATTCTCTACATGCCTGTGCATCCATGTTAGCCTTAAACATGCACCTGCTGTGACACTTGCGACAGTGGCTTGATGGGCAGCAGTCTTCCTTTGAGCACCCCTGTCCATCCACTTGTGTGGGACCTCACCTGCACTCTGGCTATGGCTAGTGTCTACACTCACACTTGCCATAGTCACCACACGAGCTTGTTTCATGCCAACACCCACCAACTGTCTATTATTTGTGGCTGTGGGGATGGGGTATGTGTGGGCATAGTGATTGTGTGCGGGGACATTGTGGATGACTGTGGGATGCCAACTGATGGCACAGATTCAACCCCTGACTCCCCCACTTATGCCCCACTAGGACCACCATCAAGGTCAGAATCTGCAGAGACACTGACATCAGATTCTGAGTGGGATGGACCACAACCACCATGTCCACCTGTGAGGGGAAGGCAATATATGTAAATTAATACCTGCACTATAAGGTTTGCTAGTAAACACACACACACACACACACACACACACACACACACACACACACACACACACACACACACACATACACATGCATGCAGACACATACACACACATACTGACACATATAGGTGAAGTGGCACAAAGGCATTGCACAGACCTCACAATAGCCAACTGGTGACATTCATGACTCACAGTTAGACCACAACATACACACTCTGGACAGGCCCTCAACATCATGCAGTGCAGCCCTTTCCATGTAATGTTACTACTAATATACACTTCTGGGATAGGTGAGTAGTGTTAGTAGATGATGAGCCTTTACCTAGCTCACACTACACCTATGTACACATTATTGCTGTTCACCTGTATAGCATAGTGGCAACTCCTACAGAACATACCTCTAAACTGTACAGAGTTTCACTGAATATCTAGATGTGTAGCTCATATTTTTTGGTCAGTTCATCATAAATCCTGTGTTTGTCTGATACATTACTGGGATGATCTGTGGATTGGTCCCACTAATTAATGACATAATTTGAGTTGCAGATTTCAAAACCTGCAGTAAAAGTATGTTAGAACAAATCTGGTTACTTTCTAAGTTTACAGTGGATATAATAAGTGTACACACCCCTGGTAACATGCTAGGTTTTTGAGATATATAACATGGGACTACAGAAATCATGTCTTAACTTTTCCCACCTTTAATGTGACCTATAACCTGTGCAATCCAATTGAAGAACATACACATCAGTTAGGAGTAACATGCAGTAAATGAAATACATACAATAGGCTGTTTGCATGAGTGTGCACACCCTTAAACTAATATTTTATTAAAGGATCTTTTGATTTAATTACAACATTCAGTCCTCTTGGGAAGGTGTCTATCAGCATGGTGCATCTTGACTTGGCAATATTTGCACACTCTCCCTTGCAAAAGACCTCCAACTCTGTCAGATTGTGAGGGCATCTCTTGTGCACAGCCTTCTTCAGGTCACCCCACAGACATTCTGTTGGATGTAGGTGTGGGCTCTGACTGGTCCAGTCCAGAACGTTAAATGTCTTCTGATGAAGACATTCTTTTGTTGATTTGGATGAATGGTTTGGGTCATTGTCATGTGTAAAGGTGGAATTCCTCTCCATCTACAGCTATTTAGCAGACACCTAAAGAATTTGGGCCAAAAGGGACTGGTATTTGGAACTGTTCATAATCCCCTCCAACTTCATTAAAGCCCCAGGTCCAGTTTATGAACAGCAACTCTAAAGTGGGACACTGTCATCGCAATGCTTCACCATGGGGGTGGTGTTCTTTTGTTGATACGCAGTGTTGTTATTGCGCCAAATAAACCTTTCAGAATTGTGGCCAGAAAGTTCAACCTTGGTCTCATTAAACCAGAACACATCTTCCCACATAATTTTGGGAGACTTGATGTATTGTTTTTCAGAACCTAGCCAGGCCTGGATGTTATTTAGTGTGAGAAAATGGTTCCATCTTCCAACCCTACCCCATAGGCAAGACATATGGAGAATACGGGAGATTGTTGTCACATGTCGTACACAACTGGCACATGCAAGAGATTCCTGCAACTCCTTTAGTGTTAGTGTAGGTCTCCTGGCAGCCTCCCTGACCAGTTTTGGTCTTGTCTTCTCATCAAATTTGGAGGGATGTTCACTTCTTCAAAATGTCACTGTTGTCCCATATCTTCTCCACTTTTTGATGACTGTCTTCACCATGTTCCATGGTATATGCAATGCTGTGGAAATATCTTTGTACCCTTCTCTGGGCTGATACTGTTCCACAATGAGCTCCCTTTGAAGTCTTGTAAGCTCTCTGCGAACCATGTCTGTTGCTGTAGCAGGCAACTGAGTGAATGTCTGGAAAAGCCTAGTAGGACAGCTGACCATTATTCATTGTTAATCAAAGGGTCTCTGTAACTGATGGCAATTAAGAAGATGTAATGTTGTTATTAAATCAAAAGCTGCTTCAACAAAGTATTAGCTTCAGGCTGTGCACGCTTATGCATCTAGCTTATTAGACATGTTTTGTTTTTCATACTTGTTCCCCTAACAGATTTGTTTGCTTATTAATTAAATTGTACAGGTTATAGGTCACATTAAAGGTGGGAAGAGTTGTGAAATGTTTTATTGTGGTCTCATTTTTGTATGTCTCAAATATCTGGCATTTTAACAGGGGTTTGTACACTTTTTATATGCACTGTATAACACTACCTTTCAAATATGTCCCTAGTTTTGTCCCTTTGTCCCCCAATTGTGTCAGTCTATGTCCAGATTTCTTGCACTGACAGGTTGTGAGGTATCTTATGGATATGTTAAACTTCCTGCAAATAGGCCCCTGTGATGACCACTGTGATGCAGTGCAGTTAACCCCACCACAAGTGAGCATGCACATATCGCAATTTGGTTAAGAGTAACAGTTGTGTGCATGGTAAAATGCATGCCCTTAACATGCCTGGGGTATTGGTGAGCCACAATGGGACAATACCATGCTCACTGGCTTCAGGCTGCTGTCCCACATCCAGACCAGAGGTACCTATGTAGTTGTGGGGGAGAAGTATTGTCAGCAGACTCACATGTGGCAGTGGTACGTTTCTGCAACTGTACAGAACAGTCTCTGATAATACATAATTTGGTGTTCTTCACCATAGATGTGCACTTGTGTGCATTACAAAACCTCATCCACAAATGCAGTTTGACCTAACATGTGCATCTAGATACTCTACAGAAGCCAGTATGACTGCTACAGTATTCATTTGATGTGCACTGGGGCCGTACCTGGATGTTCCTCGCCTGATGTCTGGGTGCCACCCACCTCCATGACTTGTGTGTGTTGGCTTTGCTGGCATGTGGTGGCTACCACAAGGTTGGCAAGGAGCTCCTCCATTGGTGTAAGTTGGGCCTGTGTAGCAGGACCCCAACCTGTGGTGGAACGGTCCCTGGCCATGGCAGCAGCCCTTTACTGGGCATGGCATATCAGGTCAGTCGCCTGATGCCTAACCTGATTGTATGTGCATCTATGGTGGCCTAAGCTATTTACTCTGTGGACAAGCTCATCCCACAGGGTGGTCCACTCCCACATATTCTGTTGGCCATGGCCAAACATCACCCCATGGTGGTGAATTATCATCTCGGTGATGGCCGCAGTTTCAGTTGCAGTATACACTGGCGACCTTGCAAGCTGCATTTCACCTGGAAGACATAAACAGGGGAACACATCACAAGACCTCATGCATTGGTCAATGTTATTTACATAACCTGCACGTCAACATTGACTAGCATTAGCCACCACTTCTGACCACATCATACCCCTATCATCTATCAGCACAGTATGAGCTTGCATTGCACTCCTGGTCTAGATGTGTCCCCCAATGAGAGCCAGTAAATTGCATAATCCACCATTCATCATTCACGTTTGTGTAGAGGGATGACAGTGGCTGTCTTCCTTGCAGATGGGATGGCAATGGTGTTCAGGCTTTGCTTGCATACAGTGTGTAATGGAGCTGGGAGCATATGCCAGAGTTCATGTAGGATGCAGACATGGCTGTGTTATCAGCTCCTATGGAGACTTACATGTGTTGCCTCTGATTAGGCATTATGGACCTTCTTCCTGATGAGGGGAAGGGTGTGGGTGCTGTGCATATCCACTTATACTGATGGTGGGACAGGAGGGTGATGTTTTCTCTTAACCTGTCTGCAACAGGTTGGCTATAGTTATATGTTGTGTGTGTGTGTGTGTGTGTGTGTGTGTGTGTGTGTGTGTGTGTGTGTGTGTGTGTGTGTGTGTGTGGTGTGATTGACCATCATCAGTACAGGGTGGCTTAGGTTTTTGACTTTGAGATTAAAGACATGTGTGAAGATTGTATTGGGCTTGGCCTTGATGTATATGTCCAATTTATACTCATAGTTAGCAGAGATTCACCTGTGACCTCATATGCTTGTTCAGACACAGGTTGACTTGCTTCCAAGTTGGTGCCTAGTCCTACTTGGCTCTGTGCAGCCAATATAGCAACTGAATATGTGGTTTGTGTATTGCTGCTGTTAAGCAAAGGGGATTACTCTACCTTGTTGGAGGAAGGTTTTATGAGTTAGGTATTTCTGAGTCCATACAGCTATGTAGGTGCTCATATAGCTGTTTGTAGTGGGCTGCACCCCAAAGTGGGACATATTTGGTAGAAATGTGAGAGTTTGCAGGACAAAACATACCAATGGCTAGTGCAAAGGACAGACCTTCACTTTTTTGCAAAAATAAAAGCTTATTTTCATAGCATTTGTATTCCTTATGCTTTTTCATATAATATTTGTGTATTTCAGATACAAAATAACTGTTTTGCGCAACTATTAAAGAAAACTTAAGAAATATATTTTGTCTTAAAATCTCAGGACAGTTGCCATTTTTTAGTGGGTTTTTTTGCGGGACACAACTGCCCAAAGTGGGACTGTCCCTCGCAAAGAGGGACAGGTGGTAACACTAAATGGGCATGGACACAAGGCCATAACACAGTTGGACAACTCCCCATTTTCAACTTGATAATCATGCTTATTCTAGTACCCATGTCTGTGTCAGGGCAATGCAACTACCAGTAGCTGTAGAAATTTATGTCTGTTGGATGAACACAAACTAAGATTACACACATATACAACATGCACAGCTTATTTACCTGATGTTTTGCATCTCATGTCTGTTGTTTTGAGGCTTCCAGCTACACCTACTCATACATACATGTGCACAGGTAATACCTGATATACATTTATGTTCTATGTCAGTATGACACATTGTATTTACACTCTTGCTGCTCAGTCATACCTCTCAACCTATTATAGGTTCATAGGTTCATAGGTTGGTACTAGGCTATCAGCCCTAGGGCCTATACAAGCCTAGCCATAATAATTCCCTGGCTATTTCTTCCCACATTATTTATTTTAGAGCAGGACATCTGGGGACGACACACATAAATGATGGAGTGATGTCCCAAAATTAGTGACACTTTACTAATATTGCTGTAACACACTTAAGTCAGTTGATAGCACAGTAGACTTTGCATTCACAGAAATACCCTAGAGGATGTCTGACACTCATATAGTGTCAGTCTTCACAGATCTGCCAATGATTTGCCAAACATAACACAACTCTTTGAGTAAATGACTACAAATATGAGGCACACATATGGTTGGTGTGCATAACACTGGACAGTTGAATGGTATGAGCTCAGTATATCACATGCAGTTTAACAGACATGTCTGTGACAGTAGTTTACTATGCACATAACCTGTATACATCTCCTAGATTTGCAAGACAAACATGTGTATCATAGTTGTATTCACAAGTAACATATGGATATTTACTGCATCCCACTAGCTGGCCTAGCAGTGACACAGTCAGTATTGTTCAACATACACTCCAGTAGTAGTCATATGTGAGCCTTCCTTTCCTGGGGTCACTCAGAGGCCTGAGCTGTGATCGAAGTCACTGCAGATAGACCCAGATGCCATATATCAGTACAGCAAGTCTTGTTGAGACATATTTGTTTAACATCCTACTTCCCTTTATTGCATAACCTCTACTGCATTCCACTAAATGCTTACTTGTTTGACATACCTTTCCTTCCTTTCCAAGTATTGTTGGTTTATGTTTCTGTTTCTGTTTCTGTTTCTGTTTCTATTTCTATTTCTGTCTGTCTGTCTGTCTGTCTCTCTCTCTCTGTCTACACATGTAGAGGTATAGACCTGTTTTGATAGCCAGCAGCTTGCCTTTTCTAGTTAATGCTCATGAGCAGGTGATGGCCTGTGCACCAATTGATGTCCCCCACTTACTAATTGCATGCAGAACAGCTGTGCTGTTATTTCTATAGGCAATGGCATGGCCACACACTCCTATAAATCAGTACTATATGTGGGGGTTGCCCCTTTTCCTTGCCTGTGAGGTCGACATCACAGATGATAGCTGGCAATACATCTTACAACAAGAAATATGGAGACAGCCCAACAAAATGAGGAAGAAAGTTCCAGACTTAGAGACATAATGTAAGTGTTCCTGTAATACAGTTGTATTAATGCTAGTTTAACAGGTTTGTGTGGACATGGATTTTCTGTGTGATTTTAACTCTGACAGTGTTATGTAGTTGACATAACTCTCAACTGTAGGGCTATGCGCAGAATGGCCAGAAGTTTAACTCCTATGTTTGGTCTGTTCCTCAGACAGTTTTTGTCCTTGGCACATCAGTAGCATACTCTAGAAATTGCATTCAGTAAATGCTAACATCCATGTGTGTTTCTGACTTTATATCCCTCAGAAAAGATATGTTACAACAAACCCTGTAACACCAGCAACTTTCTCAGTTTCTAACAACATTTCAAATATGACCCTGTCTTTGAGCCTCTGTCCCAAATTATGTCAGGCTTTGTCCAGATGTTATGCAGTAAGATGTTGATAGGTATAGTATATCATTATTTAGTGCCTTCATTCCTGATTTCATCCCAGTGATGTAGCAGAATGCCAGACATGTTATGAGGTAGAGGACATAAATATGAGGATATTCTGTGGGAATCTGTACAGTTCAAAGGTCTGTGTATGCCTGGTGATTGTTAACAGACTGTCAGGATTGTGTAGCAGTGTAGTGTGTAAATGTTAGTTGGGCTGTGTAAGGAGGGGTAGATGTAAGTGTCATGGCTACTTTTGTATCTGACTGTGCATGCTGCTCCAGTTTCTGGTGGTCTATCAGCTGTATATGTTTGTAGGGCAGACTGAGACATGTCCTGTAACATCACAGGATTCCTACTACACTGTGACTTGAGGCATTATAGGTAGGGATAGTGTGTGAGTGGCAAACAGAATATTTTTGTTCACACAGTCATTATACTCTAGTGTTCATTTGGCTTACTGGTATGTCACTGTGTGGTGAGATTGGTTGTGGATATGCACTTTCAGACCGGTGTCTGTTTTTCACTCCTGTTACATCCCTGTAGTGCCTGATATATTTGCAAATGCATGTGTAATTCCCCATAGCTGATTTGGGGTAGTGTTGTGTCAGTCTGACAGTAGTTTGCCCAGTGCTTGGTGACATACTTAGCAGCTCACTGTCATTTCCCTAATGCCATATGTCCAGATATGCGTAGGATGTCCAGTTGTCTGGCACATATGTTTGGTCTGGTCCCTATAAGTGTTGTGTATTCCTGGCAAATTAGTGGGATGATGTGATGATTTAAGTCACTAACTAATGAGAAGCAACCAAGTCTTATTTCAGTCAATATATGTTAGAACAGACGGTGTTACTGCAACTGTCTCAGCTTATCTACTCAAGTATTTCAGGTATGTCACTATTTTCATGGCCTTCTCCCCCCACTTTGTCAGACTTGGTCCAGATTCATTGTACTAAGGAGTACTGAGCATACTTGTCAGCTGGATGGATTGTTTCAGAATGTCTAGATTTATTGCTCATATTTTTGGTCTGTTCCACAAATTATTTGTATTTCTCTGGTAAATCACTGTGATGATCTGAGGATTTCTGTCAGTAAATGATGACATACATTTCAGTGTCAGACCTCATATCCTTCAGAAAATGTATGCTGAAACAAACACTGATACTCTAGCAATGCACTACATTTCTAATGGCAATATTTAAAATACTGAAGCAATTGATAAACACAGAGCCAAAAGAACAATTGTTATAAAAACATCAGCAAACAGCCCCCTGATGAAGCTATGTGAAAGCGCTTGTATTTTCTATTAAACTGGTACCTGATTTTACCCTCCGTGGATTTTATTCATATATATTTTTGGACATATTCTCAGCCTGGATATATTGCCTCTTGACCTCAGGGGGCTGTTTGCTGATGTTTTTATAACAATATTTAAAATACGTCCCTACTTTTGGCTCATTGTCCCCATTTTAATACCCCTTTCCCAGCTGTCTTGCACTAAGAGTTTGAAAGGTATGGTTCTGAAGAATAACTGCACTACATGTTACGTATATATACACACACACACACACACACACACACACACACAGACACATTAATATATATATATATATATATATATATATATATATATATATATATACACACACACACACACACACACACACACATATTTTATATATTTTTCATATATATATATCTATATATATATATATATATATATATATATATATATATATATATATACAAAACCTGAGTAATTTCACAGAGCTTTTTCCCTACTGTTGAATGACTGTACTGCATGATATGTTTGAAAAAGAATCAAAAATTCCTACAGCTGAAATGATGTAGTGATACATTGCTCTGACTATAGTGTACAGGGTCTTCTGTTCGAGGCTTGGCAGGACTGAGTATTTTGTTGCTAGGCAAAACAGTGTCTGATGGAGACAGAGTGATTAAAGCAGTTTTAAGCAGTTTTAAGTGGGTTTGTGTGGGTTTGCGCAGCACTAAGCGATGTCAAGATACAGTTAACCGTACAGATGCTTAGATCGTTTTGGCTTCACTTAGCATCGCACAAACTCACTTACTCCCACTTACTCCCACTTACACCTGTGCTAATTTCTTTAAAAGACAAGAAAAAGGGGTTATAAGAAAGTGGTGAAAAAGGGGCACTCAGAGGGTAAAACAATATGAAAGGTAGCTAGGGATGTGCAGGACAGGTGTAGGGAAGGTCCATAGCAGTCCATTTCTTATACAGCAACAGCTGTGCATTTGTATGGAATTTGAAGGTGAATTTGGAGATTCAAACCCCATAGAAAGAGGTGAGGACAACATAAATGTATTGTCAAGCCAATTGGAATGGATTATATGTGTCCAGTGGACACCTGTGTGAAATAGACAGCTATGTATAGGGCGATACTTTTTTGGGGAACAGATGCCCTTTTTTTGTTATGGTGAGAGTGGGATGTTGGGGAAGGAGTGTAGGTACATTTGGGGAGGTAGGTTGGGTAGAGAGACAGACAAGACAGACACGACAGCAGACTGTAGCAGTGTATGACACATGTGGGGGCTAAACACCTTGGACAGGGTTGGTGGTTGGGAATCAGAGGCCCATGAGCCCTCATATGGATACGATGGGACATACATCCCCACCTGTAGGCATTCATGACTGCACCTTCACAGCCCTAATGGTGGCTGTGCTGGGGGCTGGACAGTAGGGGCAGCCTGCTCCTCAAGGTTTGAGAGGTGGACCTCCATCTGGCGCTGCTGGCCACCCAACTTAGAGCAGACGACACTGAACACCAGAACTGACGGAACATGACAGGCTCATCTCCACACCCACACCCAGGTGGTGCAGGGCCTGCTGAAGATTAAGTTCCAAGGTGAGTCCCAGATATGCTGGGGCCTAGCGCCGCAGCCAGATGGGGTGGGACAGGTGGATCTTCTGGGATCGGCCTTCCCAAATGCTATTGTGTTGAGGATTTCAAAAATACATTGGTTAGTCATGAACAAAACATTTCAATATTAATTTTAACAGTATGCATAGGTGTTCAAATTAACCCAAAACAACAAATGTGAAACAGTTGCATAGCAAACAGAACACATGCATAACTGGAACAACAGTAAGCATTATAATAGCGTGCAAATAACAATGATGGCAACAGGCCACCAACAATGATATTTGGACATGGTATGTTAACATGCGACCAATTAAATATATGAACAATAATGTAACAGATGTCCTAACATTAGATTTGGTAAAAACATACCCATAGTATATGAATAATAATTAGTGATGCAGATGAGGGGTGGGGGGAGATAAGAAAAGTCCATTAACAACTGCATAAGCTTCTATTTTTACAACAGTGCTGCTCAATACTCTAGAGGTCTACCTTCACTCATTTACCTATGGCCTACCTATGACATATCCATATTTATGAGATGGGTCATGTAGATGGCCTTCCATACAATGGTGCCCACATGGTGGGAAACTGTCAGGCTGCTACCAGCCTCAGTGCACAAGTCACCCCACACCTGATTGAATGCTCGGTACATTATTACTGTCATATTTAGTGTGAATGACATCTGCCACAACAGGGGGAATGATGTCTCTCCTGGCATTCCGTTTGCGGTAATGCTTCCTGCACCAGTCAGCAATTGGGTGAGTGCCTCTTGGGGTATGATCACATCAGTAGAGGAATGTAAGACAGTGGGCAGCTTGCAAACATCTGTACACCTGGTCAGCCACAGACCACTGCTTTTGTCCTGTACCTCAGATACATATATTTCAAACAGTAGAAGTCCCCAGACTGATCCTTGGGGTACACCATTGTGCATGAATCTACTATTACAGGTGGGTTCTACTTCTTTGACTGAGTGGGTACTATCATTGAGCCAGTTAGCTACCCATCTGGTAGCCTACAGGTTGGTGCCTAGCTGTGTAGGCATATGTATCCTGTCTGCCTGGGGATTAGTGTGAGAGGATTGGGCTAACTGAAGGTAGGCATTGTTCACCATCTTCCCCTCACCCCTGTGTTTGTTGACCACTGCAGAGAGGTCCATCAGGTTTAAGAGGCCTGATCTCCCTTTGACAATACCATGGTGTGTGGGCCCAGGCATTGTGATGTTGTCGATGTCCCTGTTCATAAAGTCATTGATATTGCCTTCCATGTCCTTGCAGAGCAGGCTAGTTTGGCTGATGTGCATAATATTGGCTGGGTTAGTGGATTGCTCTGGCTTTGTGTATAGGGATGACTGTGGCTGTCCTCTGTGCAATGGGATGACACTGGTGCTCAGGGTGTGGTTGACTACAGTGGGGAAGGGGTCTGAGACCTCATGCCTGTGTTCATGTAAGATGCAGCCAGGAATGGTATCATGCCTATGGAGATCTCTGTGTATGGCCTTTGAGAGGGCATTATGGTCCTGCATCCTGATGATGAGGGGAGGGGGGTAAATGCTCTACATGCACATGTGTACCACTGAGGGGACAGAGGAGGGGTGTTTACACTTCACCTGTCTGCCTCCAGTTGCTATATCTGTGCCAAATGTGTATGTGGCGTTATTGACCACCACTACAGAGCAGATTGTGCATTGCCTCTGGAAATGCAGACACATGTGTGGAAGGCTTAGTGATTTTCCTTGGTGGATGTGTCCAATTTGTACTCAGAGACAGCCTTAAGGTACATCACCTGTGCCTTATTTGCTTGTGTAGACCAAGGTGACATTGCTTCCAATGAGGCACATGTTCCTTCTTGGCCCATCCAGCAATTGTTTCCACCTGTTATGGTATTTGTGTATTCCTGCTGTCCACCACTGGCATTTACCCTACCTTGAGGGAGATGATATTGTCCTGTCAGGTATTGCTGAGTCCATACAGCTATGTAAGTGCCCACATGGTATTTTGTTGTGGGCCTGGACACTGCTACTAATTTCAACAAATGGGACATTGGTTGTACAGCTACATCTACCTGCTCTGAGGGAAATCATAGTCATTTGTGTACAGTTCATTCTGTTTTACACTGTTAGGGGGGGTCAGGGAAGATGGTGACCTGAACAATGATGGCTATGTGGTCAGATATTACCAAGGGGATGACACTGCAGGACTCCTACAGTAGCTAGTCATATTGGATGGGACCAGGTACATGATATTTCCACCTGCCGTAGGAGTGGTGACCAGCTGATCTACTGCATTGCCATTGACAAAGCCAAGGAATCTATATGCGTTTATGTTCAAGTGGCATAGGTCATGCACACTATGGTTGGCTATCTGAAGTCACCCAGGAGCAGGGTAGATGATTGAATCCTGACAGATTCCAGCTGGTCCCAATAGGTGTGGTGGGTTTCCATAGACATGGTTGGAGGCCAGTAGCTGGCTATGATATGAGTAGGTGTTTTGTCAACTTTTAACTGCACTCAGGATGTCACCCATGCATCATACTGCTTGGCCAGCCTGGAGGTGTGTATGTGTATGTTAATGTTCAACACTCCACCTCCTGGTGCTTTGCAGGCCTCCATTTGGAGTCTAAACGTATGATGGGATGAGTGACCTGGCAAGGTTGGTGTGCTCTCCCAGCTAGAAAGCAGGTGTCAGTGACTGCAGAAATATCAGCATCCTACAGGAGAAGGTACGCTTGCATTGACATGGGTTTCTAGGTAAGACACTTAGCTCCTGTTAGAGCAAGACTTCTATACAAAAGCACACATGAGTGCTGGGCAAAGGCCAGTAAATTGTGTTACTTTATTAATCTAGCTGACACACTCTTAGTTGCCATCAAAGATGGTGTCACATTCACAGGTGTACTCTGCAGGATATGACATATGACAATCAAATGTATGCTAATATGTTATGACTTCAGTCTTTAATGGGTTGCCAGTGGTGTGCCAGACAATGCACAACTGTCTGAGGGATTGACTACAAATATAAGGCAGACATGTGGTCAGTCTGCAAAACTCTGGACTGTTGTCAGGTATGGGCTTAGTATATCACATACAGTTCAACACACACATCTGTACCTGTTGTCTATATGCACATACCCTATGTACATCTCTTACATTTGTAAGACAAGCATATGTATCAGAGTACCATTCACAGGTGACATTTGAATAATTACAACATACCAGCAGCTGGCCTACCAGTAACACACTCAGTATTGGACAGCAGAGACTCCATTAGTAGTCATACATGAGCTGACCTTTGCTGTGGTGACTCAGGGGCCAGAGATGTGCTCCATTTCAATGCAAACAGGGCAAGCACGAATGTCCATAGGTGCTGCACAGCAGCATATGAGTCCAGCAGGTCTTGTTGTAGCCTTGTGTTTAATGTCAACATCATTGCATCCCCTTCTGCATTCCATTACAAGCTTACATGATTGACATACCTGTTATAGTGCTCAGGAGTTTCCTCACAACAATGCACCTGGTTAGGTTTGTGTAGTTGCAGTCTGTCTTTCTGTAGATGGGCTGAGACCTGTGTTGCATAGGCAGCAGCTTGTCTTTTGTAGGTATTGCTCATGAACAAGTGATGGCCTGTGCACCAATCGGTGTCTCCCACTTGCTACTTGTATTCAGAGCAGCTGTGTTGTCTTTCCATTTGCCAATGTCATAGCAACAAACTGCTATAATTACGGCCTACATGTGGGCCTTGAGCCTTTTCCTTGCCTGTGTGGAGGACATTATGGAAGTGTGGGGGCTAGAGTTTCACCGACAGTAGGTGGGAATACCTCTCAGGACAGGACATGTGGAGACAGCCAGCAACATGGGGGGAAAAGCTCAAGAATTGGGTACAGATTGTTAGTCAGTAGTGCTGTTATACATATAGAGTGTTGCTAGTTTAACAGGGTTTGTCTGGACATGCATTTTCTGCGTGACTTGATGTCTAACAGTGATATGTCTCTTACATACCTCTCAACTGTCCTGATGTCCACAGACTCCCCAGAGATTTCCCTGTTATGTTTGGTCTGTTCCTCAGACAATGTCTGTTTTTGTGGAAGCAGTAGGATAATGTGAGGATTGTAGTCAGTCACTGTTGACATCCATTGTTTTTTCAGACATCATATCCTTCAGGGTTGTTATGTTACAAGAAAGCTTGTGACACTGGCAACTGTTTCAGTTTGTAACACCATTATGTGAGATATGTCCCTCTTTCCGGCCCCCTATCTCCCACATATGTCATGCTTTGCCCAGATGTCTTACAGTAAGTGGGTCAGAGGTATGTGCTATCATTATTTAGTGACTGCACTCAAGGTATCATCCCATTGACTTAGCAGACTTCTGGAAGTGGTATGTGGCAGTGGCCATGAATATGGTCTCACACCCTGGACATTCTGTAGAAATCTGTACATATGAGAGTTATGTATGCCTGGCCATTGTGAACCGACTGCCAGGATTGTGTAGCAGTGTTGTGTGTAGATGTCTGTTTGTCTCAGTAGGGAGAGTAGCAGATGTGAGTGTCACAGATCCTTTTTCTATCTGACTGTACATGCTGCTACGGCTGCTGGTGGTCTATCAGGTGTGTATGTTTGTAGGGGGTAGACTGAGAAATGTCCTGTAACACTTCAGGATTCCCAGTACACTGTGAGTTGGGCCAGTATATGTCGATGTAGTGTGTGGCTGGGAATCAGGATATGTTCATTCAAACAGTCGTTCTACTCTAGAGTTCATTTGGGTACTACTATGTTGCTGTGACTGCGGTGCAAATGGTTGTGTGTAGACATTTATGCACCACTATCTGCTTTTTCCTACAGTTCCATCCATGTAGTGCATGATATATTTGGCTATACATGGGCAATTGCCCAGACCTGATTTGGGTTAGTGTTGTGTTAGTCTTACTGTTATTCATACGGTGCTGGGTGACATGAATGGCAGCTGTCATGGGTTTTTCCATTCTGTTACTTAACTGCGGTCATACCTCTCTACTGCCCAGATGTCTAATCAATGTCTAGATGTGTGGCTCATATGTTTTTTCTGTTGGCCACAACAGCTGTGGGATTCTGAGAAATCACTAGGATGATGTGAGCATTGATATTAGTAAATAATGACATTCATTTGTGTTTCAGACCTGGAATCTATCTGGAATTGTATGTTAAAGCAAACCATGCCACTCTAGCAGACTTCTATGCATATGACAGCCATACTTCAAAGATGCCACTATTGTTTGGCCTTTATCTCCCCAGTTTGTTGGGCTTTTTGCAGATGTGTTGCAGTAAGAGGTTGGTTATTTGTATATATATATATATATATATATATATATATATATATATATATATATATATTCACACACACACACACACACACACACACACACACACACACACACACACACAAATATATATGTACATATATACATATTTGTTTCTTTCGGCTTTTCCCGGTTAGGGGTCGCCACAGCGGAACTCCGGTCTGCTAATGATTATATATACACACACACACACACACACACACACACACATATTGCTTTATATATATATATATATATATATATATATATATATATATATATATATATATATATATATATATATATATATATATATATATATATAAAATAGTACTACGGATATTACTTATGTTGAATGATTGTTGTGCATGATATGTTTGTAAAAACATTACAAGCTCCTACTGCTCAGATGCTGTAGAGGTATGTTGCTGTGATTGTAGTGTACAGCACCCTGGGTTTGAGACTTGGCAGCACTTATTATTTTGTTGCCGGGCAAAACAAGGGCTGATGGAGACACAGTGATTAAGGAACTTTTAAGCAGTTATAACTGGTTTTGCATGGAGCTAAATGATGCTAACTTATGGTTAATCCCTGTTAGCTTCACTTAGCACCACTTACTCCAGCTTACACCTGCTCTAATTTTCTTTAAAGAAAAGAAAAAAAGGGTGATAGGCAAGTGGTGAAATGGGGGCAAGCAGGGGGTAAAACATTATGAAAAGCATGTAGGGATTTGCAGGATGGGTGTAGGAAAGGACCATAGTTACATTCTTTGGCAGCAACAGCTGTGAATAATGTTTGGAATTTAGAATTTACAGCCTCACACCTCACAGGGAGAGGTATTGGTGACAGACATTTGCTGAATAATCTGTTGGTTGACTGATTTGTTTCACTGTACATGGGGGCAAAATGTAGAGCTATGTATGGGGCAATATTTTTTTTTTTGCAGGACGGATGCCCTTTTTTTAAGGTGAGAGTGGGATGTTGGAGAAGGGCTGTAGGTATGTTTGGGGAGGTAGGTTGGTTGGGATATGTCCTGTGGTGAAGTTTATAAAACATTCATATATATATATATATATATATATATATATATATATATATATATATATGTATGAATATTCACACACACACACACACACACACACACACATATATATATATATATATGTATATATACATATTTGTTTGTTTCTTTCGGCTTTTCCCGGTTAGGGGTTGCCACAGCGGAACTCCTGTCTGCTAATGATTGGTAGTGGATTTTTACATACCGGGTTACCAGCCCTGGCACACAACCTTCAACGAAGGCATGCTCCATTCACGTATGCCTCCAGACAGAAGACGCTCTAGCTGAGAATTGAACTGGACAACATCTTAATATGAGTATATAATAGTACTATGGATATTACTTATGTTGAATGATTGTTGTGCATGATATGTTTGTAAAAACATTACAAGCTCCTACTGCTCAGATGGTGTAGAGGTATGTTGCTGTGATTGTAGTGTACAGCATCCTGGGTTTGAGAGTTGGCAGCACTTATTATTTTGTTGCCGGGCAGAACAAGGGCTGATGGAGACACAGTGATTAAAGCACTTTTAAGCAGTTATAACTGGTTTTGCATGGAGCTAAATGATGCTAACTTATGGTTAATCCCTGTTAGCTTCACTTAGCACCACTTACTCCAGCTTACACACGCTCTAATTTTCTTTAAAGAAAAGAAAAAAAGGGTGATAGGCAAGTGGTGAAATGGGGGCAAGCAGGGGGTAAAACGTTATGAAAAGCAGGTAGGGATTTGCAGGATGGGTGTAGGAAAGGACCATAGTTACATTCTTTGGCAGCAACAGCTGTGAATAATGTTTAGAATTTAGAATTTACAGCCTCACACCTCACAGGGAGGGGTATTGGTGACAGACATTTGCTGAATAATCTGTTGGTTGACTGATTTGTTTCACTGTACGTGGGGGCAAAATGTAGAGCTATGTATGGGGCAATATTTTTTTTTGCAGGACGGATGCCCTATTTTTAAGGTGAGAGTGGGATGTTGGAGAAGGGCTGTAGGTATGTTTGGGGAGGTAGGTTGGTTGGGATATGTCCTGTGGTGAAGTTTATAAAACTGGTCTAACAGCTTTTGTGTTATCTGATTGCTTTAAGGCTCGCTGATTTAAAAATAGCTTGTAAATTCCTACATACACTGTTGGAAACTCCTGGTGTTCTGGCTGGTGTGTGATTCTCAAACAATCTGGAAATATATCACTGATTGATAAGTATATTTCTTGGCATTTTAACCTTTCTGAGTTCTGCATTGTCTTTATTTTGTCCTGACTAAATTATTTTATATTTTTTCTGGCATTGTTTTCTGTTTCTCATCTGACCTGAAACTGCCCCCCCACCCCCACCCCCCATTTCTGTGGTGAAGTTTATAAAGCGGGTCTGACAGCTTGTGTGTTATCTGATTGCTTCAAGGCTTGCTGGTTTAAAAATAGTTTCTGTTTGTAAATTCCTGCATACACTGTTGGAAACTCCTGGTGTTCTGGCTGGTGTGTGATTCTCAAACAATCTGGAAATATATTGCTGACTGATAAGTATATTTCTTGCCATTTTAACCTTTCAGAGTTCTGCATTGTCTTAATTTTGCCTGACTGAATTATTTTATATTTTTTCTGGCATTGTTTTCTGTTTATCATCTGTCTTTTGTGGCATTGTGTTCTGTTTCTCATCTGTCCTGAAACTGTTTTTTTCCTCTTCCCCTCACCCTATTCTTGTGGTGTTGTTATAGTTGATGCCTTTGCAGTTGCCCACCCCTAATGCACATTTGATCTGGGACACCCCCCCAGTCTGGTATTCACTCTACTTAATACAGAGAGAACATTTGAGAAGGCCAACCCACTTAGGTATTCCTAACCTTGAATTTTTCTTCTGCTCCTTCTTCCTCTCTCCTTGCACTTTATTTTGGTTTTGCATCTTCTTAAAAGTACTCAATTTTATTTTTTTGCCTCCATTTATTACTGCTTGGTAGTATCCTGATTACATTGTAACTGTTATTCTAAGCCTTTTGGTTTAAGCACTTGGGCTCCAGACCAGTTGTTTTACATTAAGAAGATTGGTGGTCTGCACTGTTGTGGCAGGTCAGGTAGCTTACATCCTTCTAAGTTAGGAATTGCTGATTGAAGGCTCACTGTCTATTATTCTAAAAGTGTATTAGTTCTGGTTAAATCACTTGGGCTTCAGGCTAGTTATTTTTCATTAAGAAGGTTTGTGGTCTGCACGCTTGTGGGAGGACAGGCTAGATTCTGTCCTTCTGAGTTGGGAATTTCTGGTTAAAGGCTTATTGTGCCTGCTTATTTGAACTGTTTCTTTCTGAAATTGGTGCACCTTCTTTGCTGTAGCATATACTAGATTCAGCCACCCTGAATCTAGCTTTGGTTGTATAACTTCAGCACTAATCCAGACCATCTTTTTTGGGAGAAGGTTCCCCTGCACACTAGTGGCAGGAGTGTGCAGTTAGAACTCGTCTGATCGAAGACTGCTGGAATGGGGCTCAGTTTTTAGCTTTTTATTAGTTAATTTGTTTAAATAAGTTTGCTCATTTGCTACTGTTATATTAAAAAAAAGATACACTTTATGCATTGCCTCTTAGCTAGGGTTAAACTATTCCCTGCACCATAAAGTCCGCTCTTCAGATTTTCCCTTAGAACTAGCCAGTTTTTTTAGTTTTAGCACTAAAATCTGTTTCTTTGAGTTCAGCACTTGTTCAAAACTCATTGTAAGCACTAAATAAGCTACAAATTACTACAGCACTCAACTTTCCTCACTTGTCTCGAGGAAACAGTTTTTAGCACTTAAAAAATAAGCACCTTTCCAGGCATGTTTTAGCTCCTAGTGTTTTTTCTTGTCTACCTGATGAATCTGGGCATCTTGGGGCAATGTAGCAATTGCCTCATGTACACGGACAACCCTCTCCTCCTACCACCCAACACTACAACCTGTGAGAGATACACTTATATTGCCAAAATGGAAGCAAAGCTCTCTTCACCCAAGACTGGACTAGACAGTAAAGAGGAGAAGGCAAACACTTGCACCACACCACACTCATCACATAGTCCCTCAAAACCTACACCACCAAAACAGAGACATAGAAACATAAAACACACACCTACATTCATGGAGCCTCTCAATAAAAATATGCTCAAGCAACAGAGACCTCCAAAGCAGAAACACAAGCAACCTTTACCCCCCAACACAACCCAAATGACACATAGGCCACAAACTCCAGTGTGCCACTCAACCACAGCCCATAAGGCATAACAACATACCCAACACTCTAGGCATAAGTGACTCAATAGTCAGTCACACTGATGTTCCACTCACCAGGCTAAACAAGGAGAAAGTTACTGTCAGCTGTCTGTCGCGTGCCAGAATTGCCACAATAATACACGCACTCAGGTCACTCCACAACAGGCACAAATATGACTCTGTCATTGTCCATGTTGGTGTGAATGACCTGAGATGTACCTCCATGCACTACATGAAAAGAGACATGGAGGAGCTCTCCGATCTTGTAGCCCAGGCAGGTATGACCCTAGCCCTGAGTAGCATCCTGCCATCACCCAGAATGATACCACAGTACAAGGACAAAATGATTGACTTCAACAATTGGCTAAGCTCCTGGTGTTATTCTAAGGGGATCCAGTATCTGTCTGCCTGGGATGACATGATCGACAGACCATGATGCTTTGCCAGAGATGGCCTGCACCTGTTGCCCTTGGGTTTCCGGCTACTGGCTAAGGCTCTTGCACCCCCTATAGTGCCTTTTTTAGGCAAGGTTCAAATGACAAATTCACCACCGTAACAGGTACAAGCAAGCAAAATCTCTGGGTAATGCTACTCAGTGCTGGAAGTCTAAACCTCAAAATGCATTCACTCGAGGCACTCCTTAAAATGGAGAGCATCGACATCTTTGCAGTGACAGAGACCTGGTTCAAGGCTCTAGAGAGCACCCATGCATTCCCAGGCTATAATTCATACCACACCTTTTGGCCACCTAACCAGGACCGAATCACTAAAGGCGGAGGTGTGTCAATATTCATTAAGAATATCCTCACCTCCAGGCTAGTTGCTCTGCATAATGCATCCGAGATTATCCAAGTGCAACTAACTCTGGGCAAGACCACAATCCAAATTGTAACTTGCTACAGACCCCCACCATGCCCCAGGATTCTCACTACTCATTTCTTGATACACTGGAAAATGTTAGGGTACAACCCAACACCCTAATAATGGGCGATTTCAACTTCCCCACCATTAACTGGGAAACTTACTCATGTACCAACTCTTTTGCTCAACGTTTTCTGGAATTCATAAATTCCAATGCCTTGGATCAACTTATCCACACCCCCACCAGGGGCAGCAATATCCTAGACCTGGTCATTACCAACATGGGCGACCGGTGTTCAACACCAGAGGTCAATTCCTCACTGGTCAGATCCGACCACAAGCTAATCACCCTAGACATCCACATCCCGCCCCCACCCCCCATTAGGGAAACCACTGTAAAAAATGTATCCAAAGCCAACTTCACGCTTCTTAAGACAGAATTGGCAAACTTCACGACACCCATGCAGACGGACAATAGAAGTATGACTGCTGAATCCTACACAAATGCACTTTATAAGCACTTACATGAGTGCATAGATCATGCTATCCCTAACAGAACCAAGATGCTATCCTCCAAAAAAAGGAAGCCAATCTGGTGGTCCCCTGCCATAAACAAACTCTACAACAGAAGAAAGAAACTGTTGCAAAAAAGAGTAAAATCCCATGACTGGAGGAACTCCCTGATCAGCCTCAGGAAGAAGCTGAGATCCCTCATAAAATCCTCCAAAGCTAGTTACGAAAACAAAATTGCCACTGAGTCTATAGACAACCACAAAGCATTCTATAGCTATGTCAAGAATCTCAATGGCAACACTCAGATCTACTCCGAGTTACAGCAAAATGACACTAAATATACAGAACCAAATAATATAGCCAACATCCTGGCAGATAGGTTCAGTGCTAACATTACCCCCTCTCACCCCCTAAAGGACCCATCTCTATACTGGAAGAATGCAAAGTTCCTGTAATTATGGCTGCACAGGTAAAAAACACACTCTCCAAAGCCAAGAACACAGCATCCATGGGAAATGACAACATCCCAGGCTGCATTCTACATGAACTACAGAATGAACTGGCACCCCACCTAAGCACCATGTTCTATCATAGCCTCACCTCAGGCTTTTGTACCCACTGAATGGCACACAGTGATGGTTATCCCACTCCACAAAGGGGGAGCCACCACAGACCCCAGGAAATACTGCTCCATTAGCCTAACAATCCTGGTCTGCAAGGCCATGGAATGTATCATCATGGAACTTATAAACAAAGACATTGAAAATCTCCAAACTCTGGACCCCACCCAGTTCATGTTTGTAAAAGACAGATCACGTCTCCTAAACCTGATTATCTTCTTTGAAGCAGTCACCAAAGCCGTAGACGAGGGTAAGATGGTTTACACAGCATATCTAGATCTCGCCAAGGCTTTTGACACCATTCTCCCGGCCCACTCTGAAATTATAGATAAACTCAATAAACTAGGTATAAATTCCTATGCCACAAGATGGCTTGCCAACTGGCTCACTGACAGAATCCACAATGGGAAAGTAGTAGACTCCAAATCCAACTTCAGACCAGTGACAAGTAGAGTACCACATGTTTCAGTCCTGGGTCCTTTCCTGTGTGGTATCTACTTTTCTGAAGTACAGGCTAACACAGAAGGTCTTTGGCTAATGAAGTTCACAGATGACTGCAAATTAGAAGCCATAATCAAAACTCCTAATGATGTGGACATCCTATAAAAGGGCTTCACTGAGACAGATGCCTGGTGTCAAAACCATGGCCTCAAGCTCAATGCCAAAAAGTATATTGTCATCCCGTTTTGTAAAAACTCTGTACCCATGAGCTACCACTTAGATGGTAGTCTACTTAACACCAAAAGTGTGATAAGAAAGCTTGGGACACAGGTGGACAGTAGTCTCTCCTTTGATAATCACATCGCACACCTCATCACAAAAGGTTTCTCATCCAGGAAAAAAGAGGTCATTGTTTCCCTCTACTCATCACTCATTATGCCCATTATAGAGTACAATGGCCCTTTTGGTATGTACCTCACAAGACATCTACAACAACTGGAAAGGCCGCAGAAATACCTCACAAAGAGGATTACCAGCCTCAAACAAATGACCTACGCAGACCGTCTCAAAAAACTCCAGCTTTACTCTGTAGCATATCGCCTACTCAGAGGCGATCTCTGCCTAACATACAAAGCTATGTCAAACCCAGATCTGTTGGACATGATCCACTTAAAGAAATCCCAATCCCTCCAAGCTACACACACTAGGGACTGATACCTTGTCACCACAATAACCAGAACATGCTGGAGGTATAGATTCCTGTCCCAGAGACTTCCCATACTCTGGAACAAACTATCTATCTATATCAAACAAAGCTCCTCATTAGCACTTTTCAAGAAAAATCTTGATGATTGGATGGGAAATAGGAAATTCACCCCGGGGATCACCTCTGTGGCTCTGCTCGACAGGGGCACAGGAAAATAATTTTCTTGGGTGGCAAAACCCAGGGTACCTTTTTGGCTAGGCTTATATAGGCCCTAGGGCCAATAGCCTAGTACCTACCTATGAACCTGTAAGACAGCAGACAGGATCGGTATATGATACATGAGGAGGTAAACACCTTTGACGGGGATGGTGGTTGGGAAGCCGAAGCCCATGAGCTCCCAAATGGTTACAGTGGGACTGAGGTCACCACCCATGGGCAGTCACCACTGCTCCTTCATGGCCCCAAAGGCCACTGTGCTGGGGCCTGGACAGGAGGGATGGCCTGCCCCTCTAGGTGTACCTGGTGGCCCTTAATGTGGTGCAGCTGCCCACCCAACTCTGCATGGATGGTGCTCCAAACCAAACCCTGGACCTGACTGTGGGTGACAGGGTCCTGTCCATGCCCACTCCCAGGGGGGGTGGATGGATCCCGTCTCCTGAGTTGGTTCTACCCAAAGGTGGTGCAGGATGAATGGATGGGGAAGTCCCAGGATGGGTCCCAGACATGCTGGGGCCCATTGCCACGGCCAGATGAGGCAGGACAGGTGGATCCACTTGGATCTGCCTTCCCAAATGTGCTGTGGTGTTGACATTTTAAAAAAATATGTTGGTTAGTCATGAACAACACATTTCAAGATTAGTTATAACAGTATGCGTGGTTGTTCCATTTAACCCCATAAAACAGATTTGAAACAGTTGCATAGCAAAATGAGCACATGCATAAATGGAACAACAGTATGCATCGTAACAGTATGCCAGTAACATTGATGGCAACAGGCCACCAACAATGGTATTTGAACAAGATATGTTAACATGCAACCAATCAAATGCATGAACAATAAGAGAACACAAGTCCCAAAATTAGGTTTGGAGAACAACATACCTGTAGTATATGAATTATAGTATTGATCCAGATGAGGGATGGGGGAAGAGACAAAAAGTCCATTAACAACTGTGTATGCTTCTATTTTCCACAACAGTACTGCTCAATACTGTATATGTCTGCCATCACTTTACATCTGCCTATGGCCCATAGCTTCTGTAGCACAAACATACCTCTGAAACTGTCAGCCTGGAATGGCATGGGGCAAACTGTGACAACTCTGGGTATATGACTAGAGGAGACTCATACATGTTAGGGTTACAAATCTGGCACAGACGGGGTACCCTGAACTGTTGTTATGTGGGTGTGTTACTGGCATACTTCAACTGGTTTCCTATCTGTGTCCAGGATTATTGACAGCAGTGACCACTACCCATGACAGGGTGACACTTGAGAGACATGTATCGGGAAGAATGCATATTGTATGTACCTATCCTGCTGTCATTTGAAGGCATGTAGTGAGACAGTTGAACAGTTATAGACAGTTTATTAGTATACTCTTCATACAGCTACTACCAACATTTCCTTACCAGGAAAACCTGTGGCAAAAACATCTGTTAACACTACTTGACTGTTTTTACATTTATTCCTGATTCCTTGTGAGTAGATATGCACACATCTTAGTACCACTCCCTGAATTCGAACTGTGCCTGGTTGTGCAAAATTAACAACTAAGCTATTTCTCATCACACTGAGCTACTGTGGAACTGCTGTTTTTTTGTTTCACTGATTTCTGTCTAATAGTCTGTTGGATAGACAGTCTGAACTTGTAATCCTGTGATGCATGCCTGACAGATAGTTATTGTACTGTGCATTAATCCTTTGGATTAGTACAATCTGGAAAGCAAAGGTTAACAAAAGGCAATGCTGGATGGGACACACTTTGAAAGTTTACACATTACTATTCAGGGCTCAGAGATTAGTGCAGTATATATTTCACATTTCATTTATATCTTTTTTACAGCTTCACCATCTACAGTTTTTCTTAACATCTGGTTCACAGAACAATCTCAGTTAATGTCAGCTGTCACAGCCATATTTGCCGAACCTGTATACATTCTATATCTCTACAACAGCATACCAGAGTAAACACAACAGGTTTTTGTAGAGATCTTTATTACACATCAGTATTAGTCAAAGAAACATTTTTATTTATTCAGTTAACACAGTAACAGTATACCTACTAGCAGTAAGCAATGTACTCCTTCTTAGCTATTTGCACAATATACTACAAAATAGATTTCTACTCACCAGGCTGCCGGTGCAGCCTCAGCAGTCTGTTGGCATGGGCTTCTATGTTACTAACCCTCTCTTCTGCAGCTTTAGGGGGAGAAAAACAAACATTATGCATACCTGTCTATCACATTCTCAGGCTAGTATTTGCTACAAACTACTTGGTAGTGATACTTACTCACTACTGGAGCATTCTGTGCCCATGCATTTTGGATCCACTGAGCCAAGAGTGCCCCCTTCCTCTGCTTTAGATCAGCATAGTGTTGCCGTATCTGCTCAACAGTCTGGGGGTTGCCAGTTGCACTGGTGAGATCACATGCGAGAAGGTCCCAGGCCTCCACTTTGTATTGTGAGCCCTGGTACTTGCCCTGCAGCAGTCTCTCCTCATAGCTTTCTACGAGGAGTCCAGCCATGATCCTGGACTCCTGAATGCTCTAGCGCTGCACCCAGAAGTGTGCTCCTTCACCTACATCAGCCATTGTACCTGCACAGACTAACGATTACAGATTCTGGCTGTATTTCTGCCTGCACTGTATAAATAAGATGATATTCCCTCCCTTTGCCATCATTGGACCATTTTGAACATGTTAAGCTCCGCTAATCAGTGTGCAAATCCGCTAAGCTGATTTGAACAGGCTTAAAGGGGTAATTGCTGAGCACTGCTTAACAATGCTCAAATCCACTTAGCTGAGCTACCTGCTGCTTAGCTGTTATGTCTAAGTGATGCTTAAACCTGCTAAGCATAGCTGAGCATTGCTAACCATTGCTCACTTTTAATTTTTAAGCTATTATCAGAATAATGACTTCATTTACTAAGTGTATATGATTTATCTTACATGACATCCCTCTATGTGCTTTCCTTACATTAGCAAGGGGTGTAACTATACTGTAAGTGACACTTGTGTATACATGGGTGGTTTCACATGTTATATGCACTCACACTTCTATTTTACACCAGCTATTCTACCCTGGTTGACCAAAATCAATTACTATATGTTTTAAGATGAAAATAATGATTTTAACACTGCTTTCCAATGTAAACAAATTTGCCTATCTTGGTACTTGAACCATGAATGCCTACATGTAAAGCTAGGACTCTAACCACCACACTATCTTAGCTTGGGGAGTTTAACTGTGTATTTTTATTTATCTCCTCTGGGGTGTTTAAGCAATATTGGGCAGAGGGCCATAACATGAACAGCTGCTCAGCTATGCTTAAACATGCCTTAGTATGGAAAAAATGTTTAACTATTTATGTTCTTGTACAGCTTTGGTACTGTAGGAGGTTGACAGGTATGTGAGGCAGGCATCTGGGCATTTTGCAAAAACCTGTATAGTTGATGGCTATGGTTGTACAGCACTTTCAGATGGCAGACATTTCTGTTTCAGTCTTCATACCCTGCAGGAAGTCATTGCTACTGCAAACCTTTTATTCCATGTTTGCCAGTGCAATATTTAAAATGTGTCTCTATTTTTGTGGCTTTGTCCCCCCATTATTTATGGCGTTGTACTGTTTTATTGTTCTAGGAGGGTGAGAAGTATGTGAGGCAGTCATTTGGGCATTCTGCAGACACCTGTACAGTTAACAGCTATGGCCGTATGGCACTTTCACATTGCAGACATTTCTGTTTCAGTATTCATACCCTGAAGGAAGTCTGTGCTACTGCAAACCTTTTATTCTATCAGCTTTCAGGTTTGTCACTGCAATATTTAAGATGTTTCCCTATTTTTGTGGCTTTGTCTCCCATTATTTATGTCTTTGTACTGCTTTATTGCTCTAGAGGGTGAAACATATGTGAGGCAGGCATCTCGGCATTCTGCAGATACATGTACAGCTAATGGCTATGGCCGTATGGCACTTTTACAATGCAGGGGGTGTGTGACAGAACCTGTCACACACACCCTGCAGTTCCTTAATGATCTACTAGCTATTTTGGTGTCTGCGGACACTGATATAACTATTTTATTAGCTGTCAGTGTCCACGGACACTGACAGCACTTGCAAAGTGCTGTACGGCACTTTTACAATTAAGGGTGTGTGACAGAACCTATCACACAACCCCTGAATTGTTTCTTGCTCTCCTAGCTATTTCAGTGTTGGCAGACACTGAAATACTCATTTTAATTTCATTTCAGTGTCCGCGGACACACTTTCTGAGTGCAGGGGGTGTGTTCAATGTCCATGCAGTACTTAAACATGCTGCCTGCACTCGTTCACTGTTCATGTCCATTTAGCCTTAACAGCAGTGCTCTTTCATGAATATGGAAGGTGCATTGCTGTTAATGCTAATGCTACATGGACACAAACCGCTCTGTGCAGGAATAGCACTTTTCCTGCATTTAGTTTATTGACTCCAGTTATTTATGTAATATTACTAGGGCTTCTTTTACTTTTAGTTTATATATTTTAGGGTAATACCATCATTCATCAGAGCCGTATTAGGTTTTAAACCATTAATTTGAGCTTGAAGTACAGACATCAAGATAGGTTTCTCAATTATTTCCATTTGGTTATATGATAACTTGTTTTTTGTATATTTTTATGAAAGTCTTGATTAGCTGTTTAGAATACAATAATACATTGTTTTGATTAATTTTTATTAAAATGGTTTCTAAATTATTTAAATGTAGCTTCTGTTTCTGTAACCTTTTTCATTCTTTTGGGTGAATAAGTCTCTTTGATATAACTACATTTACTAAGTATTTTTGTTCTACTAGCTAAACTACACATTGACTTCAGATTAACTGAACAATTCTTTAGTTTGAACCTTACCAAGTTAATCACAGATTTATGATTTAGAATATCTAAATAGTTGCTGTTTAAATCATCAGTTTCTTTTTGTTTGTTAGTCTTATATTTTTGGTCATGTAATTTTAACTTCTGAAGTTTTTCTTGTATCTCACTCAGTTCTTTATTCCATTGTTTTTTTCATCTTGTAACAATTATTGATTGTCCCAAATCGGTGTCTTTTAGTGCATCTCATACATATATTTCAGAGGTATATTCAGTGTAATTAAGTTTAATAAAAAACTGAATTTGTTTATATAGAAATCTTTGAAATTTTTTTAAGTTGGTTATATATGCTGGTATTCTTTAAATCTGAATGTTGTTATTAGTTTTAAGCATCAATTCAAAAGTTGTAGCATTATGATCTTAAAGGAGTCATGATACCACATTTACTTTACTTATATTTATCAAACCATTTGAAACATATCCTCTATCAGTTCTAGAATATGTACCATGTCTATGTGAAAAGTGAGTGCAAAAAAAAATGATAGTGAATCTAAAAAGTCATTTATATCTCTGACATGAAATAATTCAGTAAAGTCAATTAAAGCTTTAACCGAAGCTAAAAATATCCTTATACCAGTAGCATTAGTGTCCTTATATGTCAGTATGCATTTAAAGACCCTTGGCAAAATAATACTTTTTTTGAAATTTCTGTTTCAGTTTTAACTCCTTTTCCCAGGATCCAATAAATATTGATAAAAGTGTGTAATTTCTAATTTAACTGAACAAAACATACCTTTCTCATCTTTATATGTATCAATAATTTTAGGCTGAGGCAAAATGTTATTCCACAATATAGCCACTCCCTCTTTTTTGATTATAATGAGAACTAGATAGCAAGGAATAATGTTTACTATTAAGTCTATCTATATGTTCCAGCAATAAATTTGTCTCTTGTAAGAATATAACCTGAAAATTTAATCATTTTAAATATTTAAATAAAATCCCCTTCTCGCAATCATTATTTAAACTATTAATATTAATAGAAATGCATTTGACTCAACATATAACATATTAGATGAATCAACAAGTGATACTTCCATTAACTCAAATTCCTAATATTGACAACACATCACTCCTTCAAACCTGAAGAGTTCATTAATAAACATGTGGTCAAGAATAATTAAATAACTAATTTTAAACATGTTAATATGTATAGTAGACACACACACACACACACACACACACACACACACACACACACACACACACACACACACCACAAATTTTCATAAAGAAAATATATGCTTGTAAACCCCTTCAGACCCCACATGTAGTCTAACACTCCTAGCTTGAACAGCATCACTATCCAAGCTTTACTACTGTTAAACAAACAACAGACCACTCTCCCCCCACTACATTTAAAATGATTTTTTGTAATCAATTTAAGAAACAATTTAGGACTCCAAACAACTCATACAAATAAAAATGTACAATACATATATTGTCTGTTTATATATGAAGTAATAAAATAAAGTAAACAGATCATATCTAATTCTCATACTTTGAATAGACAGGTTTTCAGTGTACATCAGCAATAATATTTCTATAAAATCATATTGTATCTCATTACCAAACACCACTAAGATCAACTAATAGGTGACATGAAATACTTTGTCTGTATATAGTCTGTATATAGTTATATACATATTCAGCAAAATGCATGTAAAATGTTCTAGTGTTTCTTAAAGTAAACAAACTCAAAAAAGGTTACTTTATATTCATGTCATGTGTATAATAACTTATTAAAAATTTCCAAAACATAAGCATGTCAGAAGCTACTAATTTTAAGGTATATGCACAGATTTAAACCCCTCAAACGTCCATATAACATATCAATATGCTGCTTGAAATAGAACTTGAGTATATACTCTCTAATGAAACCTTATATTGATTCTTGCAAACCAAACCTCAATATGAAGTTTGGAACTTAAATATTTTTTTTTTACAAATAGAACAACACATAGATCCAAATAAATTATCTAAATATAAACCTACAAGTCTTTAGTTAATCAACACTCGCTGATCCCAGATATCATAAATAACAAGTTAATTCAAGAGTATTACCAAAAAGTTAGTATGATGTTATTATACATAGCTATTATTCTAAGTATAAACTGATATCCAATCAGTTTATAAATATTTGTGAAAAAATCTTTTAAATGTAAAGAAAACAAATAAGACCGTGGGGTCAGCTAAAAACACATACATTGAAATAACCATTTAGAAAACCAAGGGGTGGATAGAGTGAGCATTCCTTAATATTAACACATCATTTCTCGTTTTAATAATTATACAGTATTATCCACTTAAAAAGTATTGTAAATATTTATTATACCTAAATAAAATAGAAATCTGAGCCTAACATTTTCATTGAATAGCTTTTAAACAAAATAAATCACTCCAAACAAGTACCAAACTCAACTGCAATGAATGAAACAATTGCGGCATCTAATGCTTATTTCAATGTTTTTCTTTGTAGCTACTAATTTTCCTATAAACTGACAATTGGAAAACATTATACTTTCCATTATATCCATTCATTAGATTAAACTCCCTTTTGTTTATGCATCTATAATGAGATGACTCCTTTGTCTTATGCATAATGCATACAATCCCCTTATTTAAATTAGCATATTAGAACTAACAGCAAATCAAAGTGCTCATCTGCAAGCAATCCAAACACATCATTTCAGTGGGAAACTCAACAAGCTGGAGCTATAGGATGGTTAAAGGCACAACTGTTTCAAATAAAGAAAAAAGCTCATGCACAAGAGAAGGAAAAACTAGAATTTGCCATTTTCTTGTCAGTAAATCATTTCCTCACTCAAAACTACACGTTACCACCTTCCCATCCTCAATCTCTCCCACAATAATTGCAGTTAGAACTTTAAAAATGAGAAATGCAATGCTCTCAACACTAACCCCATGAACACAAGCAGTCCACAATCATACCTTACCACAGCAACAATACAGATCAAAGGCAAACAAATAACTACAAACTTCTTAAAAAACACAGCCAGGTTCCACATAGCTCAATCACAGCCAATAACATCCTTCTGTATAATAAGGTAGGCCTCATAGCACACACATTCACTCTCTCAATCAGAATGCACCTAAAAAGAGGATTTAACAAAACAAGAACCAAATCACAAGCAGCAATTACAACAGCTCACATAACTGCTCTTCCACAACAAGTGACAGCATCCAAAGCACTGCACTGAACAGTTTTAACTACATAAATTAAATAGTTTAATAAAATAAAAATAAAAATTTCATTTATTTTAGTTAACCCATAAAAAATTAACTGCTACATATGAAACCATACATGTAAATATATATTATCATTCCTGCACTCTTCAGAGTTATTTGTTACACCCAATTTAGACAATGAAAAATTAAAGTGCAAATTACGAAGACTTGGATGTTTTATATATATATATATATATATATATATATATATATATATATATACTATATAAATCATGAGGAAATTAATGTTATTGCCATTAACTAAATATGAATGTAAAGGGGAACACTACTGTGAAAAATGGGAAACTGTTATTGATGGCAATAAAAAAAGATAGAAGTATAAAAGATTAGTTCATTTATGAAAGAGATCATCCAAGTCTTGTTATTCTCTTTCTAACGTATTAAATGGACATAAGAATTCCTTATACATTTTAAAAGAGGAAATACTTATGTTTGCCAGTTGTAAATACCAAGTATAAATGTTTCATTAGGTAAGTCATTTCTGTTTCACCTTTTTCTTATTTTCATATATCTACCATTCGTTTCTCTCCAGTTGTCTCTTCAAGGACATGCTACACCAATCCATATCTTCAGTTTGTTCCAGGATCTTATTAGTGCTAATAACAGACATAGCAGTATCTAAATCTTCAAACATTTTGGTTCCATCTGGGAGAAATATTTTCAGTCTGGCTGGGAACAATAAATTAACTTTTATTTGCTTCTTCTTAAGTTCTCTTACCAGAGGAAGAAAAAGTTTACATTTCAAAATAACAGCTGCTGAGTAGTCATTGTCAGAATGGATTGTATTTTCATTAATTTTAACAAGTGACTTAGACCAGGCAGTTTTAAGGACTAATTCCTTATCTTCTTCTTTTTCTTCTTTCGGCTTTTCCCAGTTAGGGGTCATCACAGCGGATCACCTGTCTGCTCATGATTGGCAGCGGAGTTTTACAGTGTCAAGTTGCCAGCCCGGCACCCAACCTTTCACAGAAGGCACACACATGCAGTCACACCTAGGGCCAGTTTTAAATGTCCAATCCACCTACAGCATGTTTTTTGGATGTGGTAGGAAACTGGAGCACCCGGAGGAAACCCACGCGGCCACAGGGAGGACATGCAGACTCCGCACAGAAGGCACCCCAGCTGAAGATCGAATCAGAGAACCTCTTGCTGTGAGGCAGCAATGCTAACCGCTGCACCACTGTGGCTGCCCAAGGACTAATTCCTTATCTTGAGAAGAAAAAGAAATCTTACTATTGTTAATCTAGGGGAGGAATTGTTCCTGGACGAAGATGTAGCCAGGGACCTATGTGCCTTTTTGATACCATATGATAGTGCCTCTGGCAGGTCCAAGATCTTAGGTAACCAAGAAGTCAGGAAATTCACCATATTATTGTCTTCTATGTTATCAGGTAGACCAACGATTTGTAGATTATTTCTACGAGACCTGTATTCCAGGTCATCTAACTTATTTGTCAGCAGAGTATTTTGTTTTAACAGGAATGCAATATTATTTGTACCTTCATTTAATCTTCCATCCATGGTGTTTAAAGATTGTTCAGTACCAGAAATCTGGGTCTTCTGCAGCTGTAAGTTCTCATGAATTTGTTCCATTTGCTTAGAGCATATTTCTTTAAAGTTATCAAGCTTAGTGTCTGGTCTGTCCAGTTTTAATGACAGTTCTTGAATATTAGCTAGGGCAGAGTGAAATTCTTTTCAGAACTAGGAATCCTGGGAATTTGTCAATGCTTGACTCATATTTAAAGCTGAATTCTGTGATGAAGATATTCCAAGTAAAAGTTTGAGAGAAAAATATTAAGATATGAAAAAAATCCTTTGATACAATCCTAAAGGGTTCCCTGAAGTATCTAAACCTGCTTAGTTAAATCAATTAGGATTGTTTAGAGATATATATTCCTGTCAGAAATATATAAAGTAGCAGAGCAGGAGAAAACTGTTGCTAACTGGGCCTCATCCTGGCCATGCCCCCTTGACATTTATTTTCTAAAATTCTATGATTCTATGGACATGGATAAGGTGACTTTATTAAAGTTTTATAATTATAAATATAGCACTTTGTCTAATGCTTTTAAGATGTAAAACCAACATTTAAAAACAGAGTTGTGATAGAAATATATGATGCAATTATATATGTATATGTGTGTGTGTTATATATATATATATATATATATATATATATATATATATATATATATATAAAATTTAATAGTTTATTCATATCAAATCAAACACACAGGATAAGTGTATTTTTGCTCCCCCATATAAGAATGTGTTCTTTAGGTTGTGGAAGTCATAATAGTTAAATGAACTAAAGTTTATTTTTATTTTATATTTAATGTTACATATTATTTTCACTACATAGATAATCTTGTATGTATTTGTCAAGTGATTAGCAAGATGTTGATGTATTTTTATCAGAACATGACATTAACAGGTTTTCATATGAATTTTACTTATGTAATTGATAAGATACAAACATGTTATTTAGACTTGATACTTAAAGGGAATGACATTCATATAATTACTGGTTTATATAGGAAGAATGCATAAGTTTAACATGACTTGTGTTCATGGTACAAGTTGTCATCCAACACATCACCCTAGGTCAACTGGTGCCCTAGGCAAAAGGGCTCCACTGTGCCCCACACCACACCATCCGGTGCCCCCATCCTGGTCTACCTACATCAAATAAATACTGGAAAAGTGCCCCTGCTAGAGCAGCGCCCTAGGCAGTCGCCTAGTTGGCCTATGCCTAAGGCCAGCTATGCATGTAACATACTGTATGCCTTAGCTTATAAAAATATGTATAAGCTAGACAAGCATGTAACAGCTGGACAGAATTTTAAGTTGTTGCCTATGATTTAAAATGGAAAGGGATGGTAATGAAACATGGGGAAGCTCAAGAAACAAGGACTGGGATAGACTGAGATTTTGGATGTAGATCCTTAATGAGAATAACAATAACTATACAGAATTGGGGGAATTCAATAAAGCCTACACAATTTTTTGTGTGTATGCCTTGCACAACGATGTGTACATGAGCGCGAAAGATTTTAGATTCAGTAAGTGCCGCTTAGCGGCGAGTAAGCACGCGCAAACAAGGAAAGCTCTGTGTAATGCAAATTAACTCATAAGCTGGTGACTTTTATGCAGATGACCCAGGCGGAATGATCCAACAAGCATAAAGGCATCAGTGTAGAGCCTGTGTCCATGTCCGTAGAATGTGTGGACATTTTACATGTATAAGTGTGTCCATGGAAAGAAGGAGATATAAAAATCCACAAATATGGACATAACTCCCCTAAAATGGTTCAATCACATACAGTGGTGTATGAAAAATGCATTGTTAATTTCTGAAAATGCAAGGGAATATGTAAAAATAAAGTTTTTTTAATGATTTCTGCACATTTGCGCTATGCAACTTAGTCCACAAACATGCCTAATTGAAAAATAAAAAAAAAAGGAGAAAAAAGTATTTTATAATAATTGTCAGAAATGTATTATAGGACGTTGCGTCGGGTCTGTACAATGTTTCATTGATGCTGTTGCCTAGGTCACACGGCTATGAACCATGTAGTTACCAGGCTGTCAGTACACATATTTACTCAAATTATATGAATTTGTTGAATCTCTATAGGGAGCAACCATGTCCGCCGATCTCTTCTGTGTAGGCTCCTACACCATGTTGATATTACCACTGTATGTGGATGCCAGTGGGGGGGTGCCCGTTACTTTTAGGAATTGTTTAAGACCTGATGCGCATGTTTGCATGGTGTGCTGCATAGCTGAGCATGTTCACATGAAGCTTAATGTGTATGTGTGGCAGACTAGTAATGTGACAGTGATGATTCTTTAGGAGTGAATAAGTTATGCTGAGCAACACGGCACACAAAGGTGCACTGTGCACCAAAGTAGGGCCATTTAATGATGTTAATTACAATTTAGGCAGGTAAAATGCATAATAAGTAGCCAATTACACATGGTGGACTTACAGCAGACCTGTATAAATTATGCATATACCCTACATTCGTTTTTTTCCTCAGTACTCTGAAGCATCTGAGTACTGACTTGGAAATTTTAACTGATGAGATAATGCTAGGAGCTGCTGCAGCTATACTACAGCTCCACATATTAGAATCTGAAGTCATTGCTGCTGTTGCTGCTGACAAAAGGCCTAGGCTGAAAAAGAGAAGTGTGTTCAGGCCCAGGGAAATCTTCCAGGAGCTACATGAACTGAATATTGTAGAGTGCCACAAGGTGGACAAGGATATATTACAAGAGCTCAGTGAGATCTGCCACCCTCAGCTCAGAGCCGGAGCCAGCAGAGGGTAAGTCATCCCAGTGGAAACAGTGGTATGTGAAGCCCTTAGGGTACTAACTGCAGGTACTTTTCAAACACCAGCTGGGAACATGATGGGGGTCTCACAGGCATCTACATTCAGGATACTCCACAAGTTCCTGGATGCTATGCTACCACATACCAGTGAGCACATATCTTTCTCCCTCTTCCTCTCCCCTGAGGTGAGGGCCAGCAATATGCATCACTTCTACTATGTAGCACACTATCCAGAAGTACTGGGTGCATAGATTGTACCCATGCAAACATCAACATTCTACCTGATGAGGATGGTAGAATCTATGTTAACTGCAAGGGGTACCACTCCATCAACTGCCATGTCATGTGCAATGCCCGAGTGTGTATGCTGGCAGCCCTAACAGTTATCATGACTCCCATATCTGGTGAACATCACAGCTGTACCAGAGGTTTGCTAGGGGTACATCCCACATGGCCATTTACTGGGGAATGATGGCTATGCCCTGGAACCGTGGATGGTGACACCCATCAGAAAAGCACACACACCAACAGAAGAACACCATAATGAGGCACATGCACAAACTAGGAACATCATAGAATGTGTGTTTGGGCTTCTGAAGTCACGGCTCCAGTGTCTAGATATATCTGGGGGAGCCTTGCAGTATTCTCCAGCCACATGTGCGCATATATCCACAGTATGTGCTATGCTACACAGTATGATCCTGTGGAAACAGCTGCAGCAGGACCAGCAAAGGGAAGGATAAACAGCCCCCCCCCACTGCCTAGGTCACCACAGCCACAGTCCTAGGATGACTTGGAGGAAGAACCCCTTGCTGATGTCCCTCTAGGCATATGTAGGTGTGCTCAGTACACCCTGGCACTGGCTAAGAGTAAATGCATAGCACATTCATTGACACCCTAGGGCCTTGGGACTGACACCTTACTCCTACTCAAATACTGAAATTAAAAATGATGGCAGCAACCACACATCCTGTACCTACTCATGTATTGGCTGAGTACTGGTTGCATCAGATAGAGTCAGCCCTGATCTACTGTTGTATCAGCTGCATCATTTGCAAGGTAAGTCCGTATCCTCCACAGTACTCATAAGGGTTATTATGATGTGGCATTGTATGTATTGATCTAGTACTTTATGCAAGTAAATATTGTGGGCTACTTGCACTTTTATTCCATCCACAGGGGACTACAAATACTCCTTCCACTACCTTATTTCCAGGATTATTCAGTATGCCCCATGCATGAAATACTCATGCACACCTTCTGCAAAAGGGTACTGGTGCATCTGCCAATGGAGATGTTAGACAGTGGGGTGTCATGATAGTCAGACTACTGTGTATCCCAGCAGAGCAAGTGGTGGTGTTCTACCACCCCCAACACTGCGGTGTTCCCTTGAAACTGCTGTAACAGAAACTCAGCAGTGGTAGAGCAGCATGCCAGCCTGTCTTAGGACAATAACAAAGAAATTGATCATACATTCTCTACATCTTACTTAGCACAGGAATAACTATATAAGTATGTCTGAAGTTGATTGTGTGATCAATGGTTGCTGTCTGGCAAGTAGCCTGTGTGGCACTAGGACAATTGGCTTATGTAGTGGTGTTCATGGTTCTAATCTAGACATAGCCACTTATTTTGGATGTCAGGTAGCATTACTTTTTGTTTTACAGGCTGTCAGTTTTGTGTGTGGTGCAATATTATTAACCTTTGTGACATATTAATTACATCACACAACTGAAGAAAGTTGTAGCCAAGTTCAGTGACGAGCGGAAGTGCAGAAACAGGGACAGAAGCCACATTTTATGTGTAACACACAAATCCTGTACTGAAGTACAAGTAGGTGTGGGCTGGAGTGAGGTTATAACTACCAAAATCCCCACTGGGCATGCTCATACACTTAGTTTAGCAGAGTGAAAGTCTGTTGCTCCCACTCAAAATTACTTGTTATATACAAATATGTCTACAGATACAGACATATATGTATACATATTCTGTCTAGCAGTATCTCACTCTCCATATCTATCTATATATATATATATATATATATATATATATATATATATATATATATATATATACACACATGCATATATTTGTATGTATATAAAAATTTATATACACACATATATATGTATATACAATATATATATATATATATATATATATATATATATATATATATATATATATACATACAGTATATATGTATATATGTATTACACGTGGCGTCCCCCAGGCTTCATTCCTGGGACCCCTCCTGTTCGGTATATACTTCTCAGAGGTACAGGCAAGCACAGGAGGAATATGGCTGACCAAGTTCGCATACAACTGGAAACTGGGGTCCATAATTGACTCTCCGGCTGATGCAGACATCCTCCAGAAGGGTCTCACTGAGACGGATAACTGGTGTCAAAATCATGTCCTCAAGCTAAATGCCAAAAAGTGCATAGTCATCCCCTTTGGAAAAAACAAAGTAATCGTGAACTACCACATGCGTGGTAGTCCCCTAAATACAGAAAATGAAATAAGGGATCTGGTGACCCAAGTAGATAGTAATCTGTCCTTTGATAATCATATTGCCAAGGTGGTTAGAAAATCCTTCAACGTGGCCCACCTAATCACAAAAGGGTTCGCATCTAGAACAAAAGAGGTAATTGTGCCCCTCCACTCATCACTCATTAGACCCAAGTACAACGCCCCATTTGGGATGTACCTTACAAGACACCTGCAACAGCTGGAAAGACCACAGAAGTACCTCACCAAGAGGATTACTGGCCTCAAACACATGCTCTATGCAGCCCGACTGAAGAAACTCCAGCTGTACTCGGTTGCATACCATCTACTCAGAGGTGATCTCTGCCTGAAATACAAGGCCATGTCCAACCCAGAATTGATGGACATGCTCCACCTAAAAAAAAGAATCCCCATGAGCCATATGCTCTAGGGATCTAAACCACACCATAACGATAAATAGGACTTGCTGGAGGGATAGATTCCTGTCCCAGAGACTCCCCATGCTTTGGAACAGGATTCCAATCTACATTAGGCAGAGTCCCACACTAGCACTCTTCAAGAGAAACCTTGATGAGTGGATGGGAAACAGAAAATTTACCCCAGGGATCACTGCAGTGGCTCTGCTGGATAGAGGCACAGGGAACTGATGGCTCTGCTGGAGAGAAGCACAGGAAACTAATCTAAGGGGGTGGCGAAAGCCAACACATTCTGGCTAGGCTTACATATGCCCTCGGGCAGATAGCCTAGTACTTATCTATGAACCTATAACATATATATATATATATATATATATATATATATATATATATATATATATATATATAGACACATACATCTCTGCACTCATACATCCACATAACAAATACACATATATCATACACTCACGCACAGACACACACACACGCACACATGCACACATACGCACACGTGCACATGCCCGCGCGCACACACACACACACACACACACACACACACACACACACACACACACACACACACACACACACACACACACACACACACACACACACCCATGTATAGTTATGTCACTGCTATCTACAGATATATGTTTATATGTTTGTGTATGCCTGTATTGTCCTACATACCCTGATACTGGTGATTAAAGCTGCACTATGATACATATAATGTTGCTCAAAGGATCAAATGTAAGGGCTCAACAGTAGATAATGCACTTCCCTACAACCCACAATGTCTGCTAGATGTCATACCACATACACCAACAGGTGATCAGGTGGTATTAAGCACCATGTTGTGTATGCATGCATTGACAGGGCACATTGTTTTTGCCCACATGCTTGTCCATCCAAATGCAAACAGCCACATATGGGCAAAATGGCTACTGTAGACACATAGCTAGGATAAACTACTGTTATCTGCCTGCAATGCTACTAAATGCAGAGAACAGTTGAGAAGCAATGTCACCCTGCAGTCCATACACGCTATTCAACACAAGCCTAGTTTATGTACTCCAAGAGTATTTGCCTGCCATAATTTGGAAATTAGACTTAAGCCATGGTGCATGTTGTAAATGTATTGGCCTGTAGTGTGTAACACCAGATAGATAGTGGTTCTAATCTCACTCCTGTTTGCTTGGTGTGTGTATGCATCCCCCTGCTTAGCAAATGGGAATCCCATATTTCAATTGGTCTGCACTTTTTGGCCAGTGCAGGTGCTGACAGCCTCCAAAGTCCTCTCTTCCACATGGCCTGCTGATGTCATGTACCGTAACACTACCAATTGCCATACTAAAGTCCGACTTAAGCTGTAGTGCATGCTGTTAATACTGTCATCTGTAGGGTGTAACACTAGATAGATAGGTTTTCTAATCTCACTCCAGTCTACATGCAATGTTTGTATGTGCATCCTCCCTGCAAAACAAATGTGATCACCACACTGATTTAGACAGAGGTGGTGTTTTGCAGTATTTTGGCTGTTGTAGGTGACGTGTGCCTACAAGGTCCTGACCAGAATAAGACCTGCTGATGTCATCTACTATAAAATTACCTAAAGAGATGCTAATAGCATGCTTGAGGAGTGGTGCATGTGTCAAGTATTGTGATCTCTAGTGTGTACCATTAGATAGGTAGGTGTTCTAATCTAATTGCAGCCAACTTGAACTGTGTCTGCTGTGCAGTGTTCTACATGTATTACTTGATAGTGGTACTATTTTCACTGTAGCCAGGTATGTGTGTGCAGATGTTACAGCATTTTACTTCAGTGTATGGGATCATAGGATCATTGGACAGTAGTGGCCTCATGGAAGTAGGTGGCATACAATTCTAGTCATGTTTTAACCCTTATTTACACAATCAGCACATATTGCCCCATCCACAAGGGATACACACAGAAGCCCTGTGGTGACTTGAGAGTCTTTCATGCAATCATACAGATTGCATCTGTGGGCCAATGAGTTGCACTGTTTGCCATTAGGTGGGTGTCTGTTTCAACAGGTTGTGATAGTGTGGTGCACATATCTCCCCCCAAGTCATCTATTATTAATGTCACATACCAGGTAGTGGAATCAGATAACATCCCAGGCTGCAGCCTACATGAAAACAAACAGGGACGTGCAGCACCATTAGGTGCCCTATTCAACCAAAGCCTTAGTACGGCTTTGTCCCAGCAGAGTGAAGGACAGCCACTGTCATCCCTTTGCACAAAAGTGGAGCATCCACTGATCCAGCAAATTATAGACCCATCAGCCTAACTAGCCTGATCTGCAAAGCCATGGGACAGAGTATCATGGAACTCATTAACAGGGACACTGGCAATCTGCAAACACTCTATCCCACACAATTTGTTTTCATCAGGGGAAGTTATGCCTTCTAAATTTGGTTAACTTCTTTGAGACAGTCTCCAAAGCCATGGTTGAGGTGAAGATGGTGCACACTGCCTACCTTGACCTGACCAGAGGCTTAGATACACTCTCTCAACTAGGCGTCACTTTGTATGTTACAAGAAGGGTGGCACACTGACTCATTGATAGAACCCTCCTACTCAAAATAGGGGAAGTAGACCCTTAATGAGTGGAGTATGCCAGGGAATCATCCTGGTGCCTATGTTGTCTGGGATATAGTTTTCTGAGGTGTAGGCCAAAATCAGTGGGCTATGACTGACAACGTTTGCAAATGACCGCAAGCTGGCCACTGACATCAGTTACCCTAGTGATGTGGACATTCTTCAAGAGGGTCTCACCCAAACAAATACCTTGTTCCAGAAACATGGCCTCAAACTGAATGTTACAACTGCCTCAATATCCACTTTGGGGAGAGTGATGCCTCCATGAATTATCACAATAATAAGGACCTATGCACCCAATCGGTTGTGATGGGCTTGGGCACCCAGGTTGATAGTAAATTGATGTTTGACCATCATATTCCCTCTGTTGTACAGAGAGATTTCTACATGGCCCACCTCATTAGGAAGGTATGTCATCCAGGAATAAGAAGGTCATAACATCCCTCTATTCTTCCCTTATAAGACCCATTATTGAGTACAATGCCCTTTCGGCATGTACCTCACAAACCATATGCAGCAGCTGGAGAGACCACAGAGGTTATTACCAGGAGAATCAAGGGCCTCAAATATCTAACTGACACATATAGGCTAAACGCCCTGTCCCTCTACTCAGTCTCACACAGACTCCTCAGGGGTGGCCTGTGTCTGGCATACACAGCAATTTGAGACCCCACCTTGATGGGACTGCTGCTTATATGTAATTCAAGCTTCACTTGAGTAACAGAGACACACGAGACCTCAACCTGGCCTGTGACATCAATAGGACTTGCTGGCAGGACAGATTTGTGTCACAAACACTCACCCTTCTATGGAATGCACACCCTGACAACATAAAGCCGAGTACCTCATTAACCCATTGTAAGTCCAAACTGGATAACTGTATGGGGAAAAGAAAATACACCCCTGGAATTCTACCTGTGTCTTTCTGGACAGGGGCATCAGGTATTAACATGTCAGGACACAGGTTAAATTCTTGGGCAGGCTTGCAAGGGCCTTGGGGCCAATAGCTTAGTAACTTCCTATGATCCTATATTCTTACAGTGGGTAATACTTGTACCATTCCACTCACAGAGTTGCAGCATGTCCAATAAAGCAAGGTCACACAATGCCCTGTATGCAAGGCAGAGTTCACTTCTGAATGGTCTATATGACACATGGTGCAATGACAGTAATTGCAAATGATTTCCGTAGGTCAAATACTGGGCACTTGAAGTCCCCTTGTGAGGAAAGTTTGTGTTGTGTCCAATTGCTGCTGGTGCTTGCAAAGGTACATAAGAAAATGGCCATTGCAGTGAAATATTAGCATGTTGAGGGAAGAGCACACAAAGGTTATAAGCACAGCATTATTGAGTGACAGTGCCCTCACTAATGATGTGAGCATGATATACTACCCGATTTACCCCTGTGGAGACATGGTGATCTATGATAAAGTAGGTGTAAAGCTGTGTGGCCAGGCCCATGTGCCATGTGTATCACCCCTGAGTATGTACATCAGGTGTGGCTAATGAAGTGCTATGTACCAGGAACATTACTGTTACTTATGGAAATGACCCTGCATACACATTTGCATGGGGTTTCAGCCATGAGTATGCAACCAGGCATATGTTCATGAAGACCCTCTTGTAGGAGAGTAACATAACTGGGAGACTGTATGACTGCTCCCAGTTTGCTGTGCCATGAGGTGCTTCTTGTCCTCCTGTCAGCTACAGCCAAGTTTATGCCATTGTACAGGTGGCACACCTTGCAGTGAAGATGTGGATGTCTCCACATACACAGAGAACTTGTTCAACTCTGTGGTCATTACTCTGGCCTTACTACTCCAAATTGCCTGTCAGGCTACCAGACAGCACACTGAACATTGTGTGGCATGATGGGGGAATACAAAGCTGTGTTACAGTTACATAAATGAACAGTCTGACATACATAGGATAGGTGTGGGTACACACACTTCAGCCAAAGGTGCCCCCCCCCCACTCTGCAGTACACCTCAGATCCATGGCATGCAGACATAAGTTCATAGGTGTTTACTAGGCTAACAGCCACAAGGGCCTTTTTAAGTCTAACCATGCATCCAAATCTCTGATATGTTCTGATACCCTTGATAAGTGTACGCATGGGCCTGGGAGATGAACCATTTACAGGTTACCTGTGTCCATTAGACACATAAGTGCCAAACCAGGGATGAATTTCTGGTTTCCCATCCATGTGCAGTGAAGCTGATGATGGTTAGACTGCATGAACTGCTGTGACATTCTGACCTGACAGGTATCACTGCCACTGTGGTTCTTGCCCGAGCAACCTTGCACATGTATGTCATCGGACATTGTGCATCACAGTGTGACAATGCAGCTGTTCTCCAACTCATGATCCACGCATTATCCTACTGAAATCCAAGACCCTGTAATACTAGGCATAATACATGCCACACTGTAATGATTGCTCTTATTGCTACTCAAGACATCTACCTGGTAAAGGGTATGTCAAGGCTACAGAGCCTTGCATGAAGTGAGACAACTATGTGGATGAATAAACAGGCTGTGGCCTGCACCTCATTTGGTGCTAACATTTTCCTTTTAGTGTGATACGAGGTGTAGGGGAATGGTATCCCATGAACAGTGGTTATGCTGAGACCAGCAGTTGTATTAACCAAGCATCAGCAGTTCAAAGGGTCTATATTATATTCTCGAAAGCTGACAATGTCGAATTTGATATTGTCGACACAAGAATATTGAACGCTCAGAATCTCGAGCGTGTAAACTAAAATCTCCATAAGGGGAGATTTCAGTTTACTGCAATGTAGTGCGGTCTCGGAGTTGGTATATTTAAGTAGTGGGGGGGGCTTCAGGGGGGCTTGGCCCCCTGCTTAAACCCATTAGGGTACTTTTTTCTTTTTATTTTTTGTGTTTTTATAAGGTCAATGTTTGAAGACATCGACCATATGTTGTTCAATGTTTTCAAACATCAATCTTGTAATATAGACCTAGTTCAAAGCACCCCCCCTTGTCAGCATTCCTCACAAGGTAATTGTGCCAGTGCAGTGCACACTGCTTCAGTGGTGTGCAGCTGCAGGACAACTGTGTGAACAAGACCTCCTTACCTTAGCTGCAGGACAACTGTGTGAACAAGACCTCCTTACCTTTCCCAGGGTGTATGTATGAATTTCACACACCCCCACTGCTTCCCTATGGTCTCTACAGACAACGACATATTTGTAGACTACCTTCTTGGAAACCATGCAGGAATTAAAGCCAATACATAGTTGCACACAGGGCAAGTAGCATGCAGTGACAACTGGTGTCCCCAGATGTCTCAATAGTGTCACATTTACAGCCATGAAAACACTTGTCATGGAAATTATCACTAACAGTGTAGTAAACCTGCAGACACTGTCCCAAATGCAGTTTGTGCTGTTCAAGGTCAGATCATGCCTATTCTAAGCTTTGTACTGAATTCATTGGTACAGACTGTGATGTATGAAGGGAAAATGACTCACCCCACCTACCATGGCCCAAAAACGCATTCATCAAAATTAGACCATCAGGCATTGTGAACACACTGTGGAAGTGTTTTACAAACTTGCATGTCAGCCATTGGACAGCCAAGGGTCTGACAGTCATTATCTGGGAAGATAGGCTTTTGTAAGCCAGTGCTACAATGAGCCCAGTCACCAGTGTACTACCCACACACATCATTTCTGGGGTTACCCCTCCTATCCATTGCCTTCTCTGTAGTCACGGCCACTGTCAGTGACCTCAGACTGACTACATTTGCAGATAATTGCAAATAAGGGATTATCATTGTTTGGCATACAGAACCAACAGTTACCTAGAATGGGCTGGCACACACATTCAGTTGCTGTTAGAGCCATTAACACATACTACATGCCAAGGTATGCACAATACTGTACTTTTGGGCATCAGCCATCTCTTGGCCAATAGTTGACCCAGTAGGCAGGGACATATGGACACAGAGAGAGATATAGCCTTTTACTTTCACAGACAGGTAAGATGTGGGACTTCATGCACTGTTGTACAACTTATAGATAAAGATATGGCATATAAATTCCAGAATGTCATTGTTACATTGTATGTGGCACTCATCACACCAATCATTGAGTGCAATGACACCTGCGGTATGTAAGTACACAGGCATATCTGACACCTGTAACAGCTACTGAGGTCTCATAGTAACCCATTACACAGTGTGCATAACATGTCCAATGCAGAATGTATCAAGTCTGAAATTATGCATTCTGTCCACTACCTGCTTTGGAGGGAGGTGTATGGCTGCCATACAGGGAGTTGTATGCTCCCACTGTATACCGCCTACACATCCAAGAAAAGACTAGTACAGGATATACCTGTTGCACACATCCTTGACTGTGGTATATATAGGCCATGCTGGGGAGTCAGGTATGTAACTGTTACACTACACACTACATGTAACAGGCTCTCCATCCATGTGAACCACACTTCTGCTGTAATGCACATCATATGTAAGTAACACAATGGGATGCAGAACAAGGCAATCATAACTGGATGAGGCCAAATATCTGTAGCGGACATAGGATTGTAGATGATGCATCTCCCATGTCACAGCTTGTAGATTTGTCAGCTTCCAGAACCCTGCTTACACTTATCAAGGAAACAACATCATGTCAGAGATTACAGATGCAGGAGTAGGCTGCATGACACCATTGTCCCTGTTAGTCTGTGATACACATATGAAGCTTTGGAGTCATGCTCCTTTACTGCTTTACCTTTGTGAAGACATTTTTATTCTTTGCTGACATACCTTCCTGTGGTCTGATGGTCACAGGTTTATTGTAGCACTGTAGCCGTAAGTGTGCCCCAAAAAAATTCAGAATCTGAAACATAAACAGTTCTGTGAGACACCATTCTTTTTGTAAACATACAGCCATTACACCATCATCCAACTTAATGTACACAACATAATGTGCTGTACTCAGTACAACCACCAGCAGACAAGGTCTGTCAGAGACCAGTACAAGTAGCATGTGAAAGGCAACAGTGGATTAAAGAACTTCATAGCAATTTAGGTAGTCACCCTGTGCATTAGACACATAGATTCTTTTCACTGCATCAATGACAAGGATAACAGGGATGTGGCATAGGTATCATCACTTGCACAGGATGTTGTGTGGTGGTGCAGGAGGCCAAGGCTGACCCAATAGGTTAGCAAGTGTGTGCGTGAGGCAGGCAAGATGGACCATGGAAAGTGCAGTGTGTGTCTGCAGGTGACCTGATTGTGACAGTGGTGTGTGAATGTCTACATGAACACAGTTAAGTTCAGTTCTAGCCCTACATGACTGTATGTTGGACAGCTTTGAACTATACACAGCAAAGCTGACAGTTCACCATCTCTGCCCCCAAACATGGGAACTTCTTCTACCAGGAGTTGCACTGGCACCTCCATGCCCAAGGTTAGAAGTGTTGCTACTACCTGAGGGTGACTGCTGTCTGCTGTCTGCTGGGTCCATGTCCTCCACAGTAGCACCCTGGAACATGAGTCCATGACCTGCCACATGTTGGTGTGGATAGCACACTCACCTCTGGGGCACTAGATGTCAACCACAGTGACAGATTCAGCCCTTGCTACCCCCCATGCCTCACTTTGACCACCATCATCATCAGAATCTGAAGAGACACTGACATCAGGTTGCAAGTGGGACAGAGATCACCCCCCCCCCGGTCACCTGTGATAAAAAGGGAAAAGCAGTACATTACTACATGCACTACTATGCTCTTCAGTAGTGTCATGCAATATACGTCAAGCTGTATACAATGCTGTCAGTATTACAGACTTGTCTGACCCCCACCCTCATATACCAGGACCTGAGGACATTACTTTCTAAAAAAATGTCTGTAGTTGCTTGTAAATAATAAGCTCCTTATTCAATAATCTCATGAGCAACAGTTATGTACACTGCTGACATTTGTCATGCAAATCTATCAGTGTGGTCACAACTAGAAGGCATAGCTATGACACGGGTAAAACTCTGTGAGCTTGGCAATCATTCTCAGATTGCTCCAACTATCATAGTTGAAATTTGTTCACTAAAAGCTGGAAAATTATCCAGAACAGGGTGGGTGGTTAAATTTGATAAACTGTCCTGTGAAAACTCCACTTCAGCCACGACAAAGCTGTACCACTCAGCTTGTTGAACTTTTTAATAACACAGGTCTGACAGTTATGAACATGCTGACAGCACAATATAAAAGTGAATTTGGTAGTCTTAAAGCTGAAATGGAGAGTTTAGAAGCTAAAATCAAAGCATGTAAGTATTTTTCACATCTTAAGTCACTTTATCGTGGCATATCTGTTAAAATTGACAGACACAAGGCCTTCATTATTTCTAGAAAGCAAGGCAAGTTAAAAAGGGACCTTGCTGCTTATATGAACAACACTGCATATTTAATCCAGTGGAGGGATTTAAAGGGTACAACTGACAAGCTGGATTATATGGCTGATAATAATGTGAATGGTGATACTAAAGATTCAACTTGGGCTGGTTCCACTAGTCCAACTAATACAGAGTCTTTTCAACATTGTAATATAACAGCTATATCTAACAATCAGTCCACTTCATTTACTATGGCCTCTTCCACCTCCAATAACATTGGGCCTTTTTTAGTGGAGAAGTCAGGGAATAAAAAGACTCCAAAGTCATCGAACAATGTTCAGACCAAAATCAAAGGTCGTGGGAAGAACAAGAAAAGGAATTAGATTTCCATATTGACATTTTAAATGTAAGCAGTGGGTCACTTTTAGAAGGCACAAAGACAGTCCTTCAATGTGTTTTTTCTTTCATTCCATCAAATAAGGTCAACATCACGAATTTGATTGTGGACTATAAATTATTTTTAAGGAAGTTAAATTTAAAATATATTTTTGATGGTTTGTCTGTTAACAATGTACTCATTGAAGGATTTAGGGTGGAGAAATACTTACAATCCCTCTTTATGTCCCACTTTACAAGAGTTCAGTGGTTTGTGTGAAAACCAGTTTAGGAATTCATGACATGGTATCATGAATTCATTTAATCATTCAGTTAGTGAAATGAATGCCTTGTATAGTTTAGCCTCTTACAAAGATTTTTGTGTTATAAAGGCTGACAAAGGTGGGTCCATTGTTATCATGAATTTTAATGATTATAAGAGTGCTATCATGGAGTTTTTAAGTGATGTGAAAAGTTACAAACAAGTTACATCTGAATATATTAAAATTGGTTTTAACAGCTAGACTTTCTTTTGTTTGACTTGTTTTGTCAAGGTAATATAAGTCATTCTACTTATAGACATTTGTAGGTTGAATATCCTAAGTTGGCTGTAATGTTTGGTATACCCAAAGTACATAAAAATAGGACAAATTCCCCTTTTAGTCCAATTGTGTCTGCAGCATTTTCTAAGACTGAACCCATTTCAGTTTAGTTGGATGACATTTTGAATCTTGTTGTCCAAAGTACAAGGTTCTACCTACATGACTCTTGGCGTTTGTTAGAATCACTAGGTAGTTTTAATAATATCAATACTCCTTTTGTATTTGCATCTTTAGATGTAACATCTTTATACACTTGTATTGATTAGGACATTGGGCTGGATTTATTAAGAGAGTACTTAAGCAATTACACTGCATTTATTAATGATAAAATTAATACAGTTTGTGTTTTAATGGAAAATGTGTTGAATAACATTTTTTTTAAATTTGATGATCTTTTGTTCCAGCAAATTTCAGATGTTACCATGGGTTCCAGTGTTGTGCTATCTTTTGCTAACCTTGTTATGGTAATGTGGGAGATCAAATACTTGATTCAGCATCCTCTAGCAGATAATATTTTGTTGTACAAATGTTATATAGATGATTTGTTCTTCTTATGGAAAGGAGATTTTGAGGTATTTTCATCTTTTTGTTTACTGATTTAAATAACACAATTAATTTTCTTAAGTTTACTTTATGGGGTTTTGGAAAAACTATTAACTGTTTGGATGCTTAGAAGATTTTTAGGAAGTCTAACTTTGTTAACCAATATTTGCACAAGGACAGCCTGCATCCCCAACACATGAAGAGGGGGTGGTCAAGGGCCAGTTAATAGGACTGAGTTGACTGACCTGTTACCAACCCACCTTCTTGTTGGACTTGGATAAGCTTGTCAGCTTTCCTTTTATCTAGAGGGGATATGATTCTTACTGGCTTAAGAGAATTGTTGGAGAAGTTTTGAAGTTACATGATAACACAGCTAGTCCCATTCTGATAGCATGTAAAAGTTTGGATTCAACCTTTAATAAAAGTACTGACATGTATAGGTTAGATTTCCCTGTTCCCATTTCCAAGAAAATGTGTGTCATTAGACACATTATTATAGATAATTGGGAAGTACTGATGGGAGATTCAAGACTTGGTTAGAATTATAGGTGACAAACCTTTGTTCGCCTATAAGAAGACAGTTAACATCAAAACTATTCTCGAAAGAGACAAAATTAACTATTTAAATGTGAGGCAAGTGTCATTTGGTACTTTTTCTTGTGGCCATTGTAGGCAATGCAGATTTATAGTTAATTCTGCTTCCATTGAAATTAGACATCTTAGTAAGATTATTTGGCCTAAAGACCATTATAGTTGTGATTCCACTTTTGTAGTCTATGATGCTTTGTGCAACTCTTGTACATGTTTTTATATCGGCAAGACTACTAGGACTTTGGGTAGAAGAATATATGAACATGTTTTTGCCATTATAAACAAAGAAATGCTTTAACATGACATGCTGCAGTTTGTGACAACTTTAAAAAGTTTTTATTCTTTGTAATTGACAGTAATTCCAGATGCTTTTTTCTGTGGTGATTTTAAGACTGTTAGAGTATAGGGAAAGTGAATGACAAATTGTACTGTGTGGAGATCATTTTCCTGGTCTCAATGAGACCATAAATATTGTGTTTTTTACAAATGCAAAAATTATAATTAATATATATATATATATATATATATATATATATATATATATATATATATATATATATTCCCCTCTGTGTGTGAAGTCATTTTTAGAAAGAATTAACAATATATACACATTTTCTATGTAAATTTACATTTATATTTAGTAATGTATTTGCTTTGTTAAATAAATATTTCTTTAACTTTGTTAATTTGGACCATTTATTTATTTATTTCATTGGGTTATATTGTCATGTGATTTGGGATTTTTTGTATAAAACGAGTGGTTTTGTGACAAGATATTCATTTTCTGAAGTTTGTTAATTATTAAATTGAACAAAAGCGCTAAAGATATCTTGGTGTCCGGCTTCTTCCTGTGTGGCTTAGTTGTGCAATTAAGATCACATACATGGCAGTATAGTATGTAGAGATACAGCTATAACAGATGGCTACCAGTAATCACCGCTTGGTTACACATCTCACATTTGACATCATGCAAACACAGTAAGGGTGTGGATGTGAGTAGGATAGTGACAGTACTCATCTATCCCTGCTTGTGCCATGACAGATACTGTTGTATGGTTAAACAACCAAAACAAAAATCCATTAAGCTGTAGCCATATGTGTAAACCCTCCTTATAATATGTAAAACAAGCAGTGCCACACAAATAGCAGTGTAGTATCACCACCTGTATCTATATGAAATTCCCAGGAGAGTGGTACACCTACTGTATTTAACAGAGAGGATTCTACCTGTACACTAGTTCCTCTCTAGGTGTAACCCATCTGCAGATCAATGGCATGCCAGAAGTACAGTTCCATGCAAAGCTTACTGCTGTATTCACCATTCCACAAGTACATGGACAAATATGCATCATGTTAGAAACAAAATGGTGACATACTCGACAGAGTACAATACTCCTCTGTTGAACACCACCAATATATAAATGTTGTGTCAATGAGTCGACCATAAAAAGTAACTCTCATACACAATGTTTTCTCTAGTTAGCTGTTTGCCTTTTTAACATTGTTCTGTATTAGGGAATGATTGCCTCAGAACCAAGCTGTGCTTCTGAACTTCAAATTGCAGGCAGCACATCTGTTTTACATTATAATCAGCCATTCCCATGCAACTACTGAGCAAGATATAAGGCATTGATGTACATTACAACCCCTTTCTCTATGTTGGGTTTGGAAATAGTGGGGGATAGATCCAATTTTATGGCAGAGAAGATGTCTGCAGCAGCTACTATTTACATACAAATGTGTGTGCTACAGGCTGGAGCTGAAGGTGATGCTGCAAGCAATAGGCATAAGCAGACAGGGTAATCACTTTGCAGGACAACAAAGTGTAAGTGTGGGACCTGTGGCAGCCTTGTTTTATAGGCAGAGCCAGATTGAGTGTAGCCACCCCACTGGGAAGTAAAGTATGTGTGTCAGGTAAGTGTGTCAGCCAATGGTATCAGTAAGACAATGCAAGCCGAAATGCTTGGTGTGTCCTACAAAATAGGTAGGTGCACATTAACCATAATCTTAGGCATGTGGACAACTGCCAGATCATGTGTTATGCCATGGTATTTCCCTCTTGTGTGTCTGCTGGCAACCCTTTCATCTAGATTAACCACAATATATGTATATTACTTGTGCATCTGTGGTGTTGTCTGTGATATCACCAGCAAATCATTGTGTGCTGCAGTGTGATATTACTTGGGCACAATTTCAGTACACACTTCAGTGTGCAGTGGAAATGCAGCCTACTGCATTACCTGTTTCACTAGGAGTAGGATGAGATTGGTCCTACCTGTATGCCTCTGCCCTCTGTAATATAGATGCAGACATTCTAACTGTACTGCTTTGGTTGGATAAATTGGTGATGAGACAGACATACATATCACACTTGATAATATTGATGACCACATACATGTATTTTCATTGGTAGATACTGATGTACTTGAATCCAAGACCATGTCTACCAAAAAAGTTATTTTTTCAATATATTTTACAGACTGAGCTACAGAGTCAGCTATGGCAGGTGAATTTGCCCATGTTGTACTTATCATAACACAGTTATCTGCTGCTAAATACTGCACTTACATGCATTAGTATGTGTATGGCTTTAGAGTGCTGTATTTGTATAACAGGGTCCTAGTTAACATCCTTCTTTCCATTCATGTTTTATCAAGTGTGTTATTTCATGTTGTAGACAAAACTGCAGGGTTATCTGCTATCGGATACCTCATTTATGTCTAAGCTTATGTGTGTGCCTTTATAGTGATGTATTTGTGTACTAGAGTGTGAATTGCAGTACTATTTTTGTATGAATCTCTTAGTTGATTTGCATGGTGCGGTGCAATGCATTGCACCATTTAAACATGCTTAGTGGGGAACTACAACATTACTATGTTTTCCTTAAAAAAGATTTTTTTGATTATTAGCTGCATGGCTTGGTGGGATGGGATGATCCATTGTTCCGCAGGTGTGAGGATCATTGGTTCAAAATAGGATGCAGGTGTACATTTTGAATGTGTCTAATTTTGTTCCAAAAGCATATATCTATACAGCGCTATTTAGCATATTGAAGTGATGAGGCGCACTGCACTGCATCATGCAAAAAATCTTTAAGGAAAAGAAAAATGGGGAGGTAGGACAGTGGTGAAATGGAGGGCAAGCAGGGGGAAAAGCAAGCATAGTAGAAGGCAGGTAGGGATGTGCAGGAAGGGTGTAGGAAACAACCATAGCTATTTGTTTCTTCATCAGCAACAACTGTGCATTTATTTGGACTTGGACCAAATTACATGTGCCCAGTGAATGTGTGCGCAAAATGGAGAGATATGTATGGGACAATATTTTTTTGGGACAAGTGTCTATTTTTATTTATTTATTTATTTTTGTTAAGGTGAGAGTGGAATGTTGGGGAAGGGACATAGGTGCATGTAGAGATGGTAAGTTGGGAAGTTGAGGAAGCTTTTACAGACAGAGAAGACAGACAAGACAGCAGACATGGTTGGTGTGTGACACAAGAGGTGGGTGAACACCTTGGGTGGGGAGGGGGTTGCATAATCCCAGTCTCAGGGGCATCCAGAAGGTACCAGAGCAACTCACGTCCCTGTGGTGGCAGTGGTGGAGGCTGGCATCTGGGGTGAGGCTGCCCCACTAGGGTGGCAAGCATGCTCTCCATTGGTGCAGGTGACCTCAAACAATTTGACAAAGAAACCTGCACACCACACCTGGTATTTCATAACAGGTGACAAAATCACCTCCTCCACGGCCACTCCCAGAGGGGGCCCGGCCCCAACCCATGGGGAATAACTACTTGATGCCACAGGTAGTGCTGCACCAGCAGAGAGGGCACCACCAGGCTGCAGCCCAGATGTGCTGGGCCCCAGTGCCACAGCCAGGGGAGCCAAGGTAGGTAGATCACCTGGAACCAGCCTACCTTTGTAGCACTGTAGTAAATTAGATATAAACATAAGGTAAGATTAGTAATAACCAAACCAATGTTAGTATTAACATAATGGAACATAATATTGATTAATCCAAATACATATTAAGGTATATTATGTGGAACACAACAATGAATAACATAACGGTGAGTATGTTAGCAGCAAACCAGAATGAAATAACTCATAAGGCCAACATAACAGTTAGTATAACAGAATGTATTAATATAAAATCATAATAATAAATAACATTAATAAATTAAAGAAGATAAAGGTGGGGAGAGCGAAAAATATAACATTAGTGAACTCACAGATGATATTACTACACGGACTACTAATACATACTTCTACAGGTGTGCGGTGCCAGTTGTGAGTACAGTGACTCCAATTCTCGTATAGAAGACATTGTAAGTACATACTTCTCAATGTGTTAGCATGGGACAGTATGGGCCGAGCACTAACAAATGCAGGTACACAACTACAGGGAACTGTTTCACATAGTGTGCTTGCACATTATTACCAATGTGTTCTGTAAACAGATTTCCAAATAAATTGCATTCCAGGTAATCATTTATATGGTAATGAAGGACCAGACAGATCGGCCAGCTGTCATTACATTATGAAAAATCATGACAGTTGAGAGGTATTAGACAGCCGGTCATGTCTTAGTTGGCTAGCATGGGAGTAGAACCCAAAATCTGTGACTCCAGGGGATATGTGCACGTAATTTCACAACTGACTGGAGTCAGATTAGAACACACATGCAGTGAATACAGCCCTACTGCAGTTACTTATGATAGCACAATCCTGTTTTAAACTTTACTGTTACTGTCCCTTAGAATCTGCCACTTATACACATGATCTGCCCACAACGTGAGCTACCTTACCCATATACTTTGTTTCTGTAGTGGGAGGAATAGAGAGTGTTATTTGACTCAATCTGTCCAGAAGACAGCCCTGAACTGTACTGTGGATTGTGCACTACATTTACCAGACAATTATTTCTGCAGTCTTTATTAATTTCCTTTTTTCAGTTGACTGGAGTCACATTGGAACAAACATGCAGTGAATACAGCCCTACTGCAGTTATTTGCACACATTACTTATCAAAGCACAATCCTGCTTTAAACTTTGTTGTTTATTATTATTGCTATTGTTTATTGTTTATTGCAGTACATTTATCAGACATTTTTCCTACTTACCACACTCATACCTCATCCTGGCCAAGTGGCCTGTGCAAGACTGGACATCGCAAGCCTGTTCAGCTGCGGCTATTGGAAGAGAAGCAAATAATTATGCATACCAGTTTTGCATGGATTCAGATTTCATATTAGTAAAGTAGCAGCAAACATATTTACATATCTATGGGGTATGCCCAGCTCTAGCCTCTTGGACCCAGGTGTCCAAGGTTCCCCTCTTCCTTTGCTTCAGGTCATCATACTGTTGACAACACCACTCACTAATGTGGAGGATACCAGTAGTACTAGTACGATCCCTGGCCGAACAATCCCCGGCTTCAGCTTTACATTCTAAGCCCTGATAATAGCCCTGCAGCACTGGGATTCATAGTTGGTCACCAGGAGTCCAACAAACACTCTGGTTTCCAGCACACCCCACCTCTACACCTGAAAGCATGTTCCCTCACCAACACCACCAAGCATATTGAGAGTTTACTATGGACTCGAATGAATGGTGTAGAATTCCTGCCTATTGGCCTTGTTATAGGATGCATTCCCACCCTTAGACATGATACTGTAACTTTCAAAAAGGTGCTGTGGTGCTTAGCATCGTGCAAAGCATTTTAGCAGAGCTGATCATTGGGCAACTGTGTTTCAGCAAGCTTAGCAACACACAAACAAGAATAGCTGTCGACCATGTTTAAGCAGTCAAATGTAACAATTTTGTTTTTGTATTAAACTGTCCTTTAAGTCACCGCACACATTTTCAAGGCATGACATTTAAAAAGGTATGCGTACTCATGACTTGAACCCAGGACCTACTACACATTAGGGTGGGACTCAACCGATCTAGCTACTTGGATAGTGATAAAACCAGTATACTTTCACATATACTACTAAGCTACCTGTTAGTGTTGCTAAGTACTGCGATGCACCATGCAAACGGCCATTCAAAAAAAAAATAAATAAAAATAAATAATTACATTCGGTTTCTATTTTTAGATGTCTGGCAGTTGTCAGCTGTGTGTGTGTGTGTAAGCACAGCTCACCACCACTCCACACCACCCTGCACAAATGGGCATCGAGGATAAATATATATATATAAATATATATGTATATATATATATATATATATATATATAAATATATATGTATATCAGGCTAAATATATAGATGTAATGAGTTCAGAAACCAAAGGGGAATTTAGATGTGATACACAATCTGTAATTTTTGTCCTATGGTGTTCCTGCAGTTTTTATTATAAAGGTGAAACAAAAAAGGAAATTCAGAGTGACTGCAGGAACACATTAAGGATATATGTACTGGGAAGGAAGACTTTGTTTGTGTCTTTTGGCTTTTCCCGGTAAGGGGTCGCCACAGCGGAAACTCCGGTCCGCTAATGATTGGCAGTTGATTTTTATGTACCGGCTTGCCAGGCCTGATGCACAAACTTCAACGAAGGTATGCCCATTCATGCATGTCTCCACGCAGAAGACGCTCTAGCTGAGAATCGAACCGAACAGCGTCTTACTGTGAGGCGTGTAAAACTGATGCAAGCTTTTTCATGTCAGAAGATGTAATTAATAATGGTGACAGAGGTTATGGAACTTAAAGAGTCAGTTTACATTTCAAAGTTTGACACACTGAAACCTAAAGGGTTAAACAAAGAAGTAAATTAGGTGAGGATGACTGGATAATTGTCTTTTTATGACAATGCTTTTGAGATTTTAGCTTTACACTGACGTTTGCATTCCTTCAAGGCTTTAGCAAGGCACTACAGCAGTTTTATGCTGTTTTAATATAGGCTCCTGATACATGCTATTTTGTTGAGAATTTTTAATATTTTGAGAACTGCTTATCCTGCTAGAAAGGGCTTCATATTTGAAGTCAGTATCCAACCTCTTAAGTCCTTCACTGTAAAAGAAGTCACTGTGTTGGTAAGATGTCTCTGTGGTAGAAAATTTGAGTGGTGGAATTTCAAACATCACTCTTTTCCATTCCATTATTTCAGTTAACCCCACCTCACCATACCTCTTGATGTGGGGGGAAATCACCCAACCCCTAAACTTATAAATATATGCCACTTCTTGGATAAAAGGGAATATCTTGAGAAATAGCTGTATCAGAACTAATATATGTAAGTTGCTTTTTTCATCATTCGTCGTTCAGTCTCTGTGTTTTGGGACTTGACGCAGCAGGTGCTGACATGTCCAATGGTTACCACCAAGGACACTTGTCTTTATTGGCTTATGTGGTGACTGTCCTTTTTCTCTTGTGTGGAAAGACAAGGGTAGTGCTAATGAGATGGCAAACCCTCATAGTAGTTTTGCTTTCTTTTAAAAAAGTGTACTGACAAAGGAGGTATTTTGTATTAAGGGATCACACTAATCATCTTTTGGAGGAAGACAGTCTTTGGAGGTTTCTTGCCTGCGTTTTGGCTCTCAGGTGAACACACTGCCTCCAAGCTGAAATGTAATTCTGGGAACTTGCATGAAGTAGAAACAGATTATTCAGTTACCATTTTTACTATAATATTCATAAAGAAACCATTTTTTGCTTCTCAAAGGACACTGTATGTTCTTTGATGCTGGTGTCTTACACGACTCAGGGTATCCCCAGACTGCTATGCCTACAATATCATTACTGCAGTAGAGAGCTGAAAAATTCTTTTTATAATTCATTGACTTTAAGGTTACTGGCCTTGATGGCCTACCAGCTACATTTTGCAATACTTCTAAATGCTTTGCTATGTCATTTTGCCTGCATGGTTCTGAACAGGCCACAATATCCTCTCCTACAGGAAGTTTATTATCCCTGTTTTAAAATTGTCTAAGCAGATCAAGTTGTAAGTTATATATCGACTGGTCCCATGGATAACCATACTAAGATTACTCTAAAAGGGCATTTAACACATAAGTCAAAGTAAACTGTACCTAGGCTCAGAGGAGCATTCATATTGTTAAGCACTTTAGAAAGAAAGGAACATGTTCTTTGGATAGTTCATTATACCCCTTTCTGGTATACCGATTTTTGTAGATGCAGAAGATGCTTTAATAAAATTACTTTTCTGTTTTGTTGTTTAATAATAATGGTGATGCTTTTCTGAGTCCTTCATTTTGTGTTTAAAATGGATCTCTATAAATGGTACTAGGCAAAGGATCCCTACATCGCCCCTGTCATTAACCTCTGCTAAGGCAGATGAGACGTGGTAGAGAATCAGATACTTTTTTTGCAGATACATTACTGCCACAGAAGGATTTCCAGTGGGGGTTGGTGTACATTAGGGTTTAGCTCTAAGACCCACATCTGCTCCTACTGTTGATGGACTATATGGACATACAGGCCAAGAACAGATCAACAAAACCACAGTTTGCAGACATTGTGATACTAAAAACAGCCACTGAACATGAAGTTTAGCAAATGATGTGGAGTGTTTTGCAAAACTGGCAGTTGGACCAGTAGACTAAGGCTGTGAGCTGAAGTTCATATGGTACAAGGTTTGATTCCTCTCTTTGCATATTTTGTGACATTGAGCAAGTCAGTTAACCAGGCATTGGTCCCAGGTCTCCCCTGAAAAGTGTCCATGTGTCCAATGGGTCTACCTGGTTATCAAATAGGTATTATTATTTTTATTATTATTACTGAAGACAAGATAATGGGGAACTTTATAAGAAGCTAAAATTGATAAAGAAGGGAAATATTGGAACAAGTTAACAGCTTCAGCTATTTTGGAGCTGTGATTGAAGAGAGGAGAAATCTATTTTTTTTTTATTTATTTAACATTTGTTTACTGGGAAAGTCCAACTTGGAACAAAGCCAATTTTCAGCAGAGGCCTGGGGAGAAATCCTCCAGACGCATGTCTGTGAAAAGTGGGAGGAAACCAGAGCACCCGAAGGAAACCCACATGGACGCAGGGAGGACATACAGACTCCACATAGAAGACACCCCAGCTGAGAATTGAATTGAAGAACCTCTTACTGTGAGGTAACAATGCTACCACTGCAACACTGATCCATTCTCAATGCGGGTGTCAAAGCTAGAATCAGAGGTGCTGCAACCGAATGGCACACATTTTTATTGGTTATGAGTGATGGAAGCCTGCCAAAGAAATTAAAAAGTAAGATGTACAAATCAGTGGTGCAGCCAGTGTTTCTGTATGGCATAGAAACCTGGCCAGTGAAGGCAGGATGAAGCTTGAGGTGATGGAGATGAAGTGCCTGAGAAGGGTAATAAGGTGGAGATTGTGGTACAGATGAAGAAATGAGGAAATCAGACTGAAGGTAACCCCCTGCTGCTGTGAAGGTCAAGGAAAATAGATTGTGGTATTTTAGTCAAATGTACAGGAAAGCAGAAGATGATCTGGTAAAGTAGATTTGGTAGGGACAGAAAGAAAACAAGTGGAGATGAGGACATTTAACCAACAGATGGACAGACTATATAAAAGGAAAAAAGTCTGCTTACAGCAGTTCTAATGAGGTTCAGGCTGTTTTGAGTGGGTTCCATACTTGGACAACTTGTTACATGTTAGACAAGTACTTTTTCTTTGTGGATTAATTAAACTCACCATCCATATATCTGGATCAGGTCTTGCTGGGCAGTCTTAAAATTTGTTTAGGGGTTCTCCACTGCTTCACTTTTTTCTGGTTCATTAGTGGTATGATAATAAGCAATTTAGTAATAGATACAAAATTCTCCATCCAGCTTCAACTTGTTTGAGATTTGGACCCCTTCAAAAAGCCCATCAGTTAATAGGGTGTCCTGTACCCCCTTTTTGAGTTGGGAAAGGCTAATTGCCTTATATGTGACATTCTCAGGAAGATTTATCATTCTGAAGTGTTGGTGATGTAAGTGCATCTGATACGTTAGGAATTGTTGCAGCCACAAGTCCCTATTAGATTATAGTTCTAGAAAGATGTTTTATATTATACCTACCTGAATGAGTGACTTGTTTGAGACGATATACACATATACACAGATATACTGTTTATAATATTGAATGTAGCCCAGTAGAGACATCTCTTGTGTGTCAGGGCAGATGCAAAAGGTATGTTGGGAATTATTCTCCATGTGTTACTAGAATGCCTGTTGGTGTATTTTGGGAGAAGAGTCACATAGAGTTGTATGTTTAGTTTATTCCTTCTTGTTTTTCCATTTTGGAGTGTTAGTCCATGATTAGATGACAATAAGCTAGGATCAGTTTAGCTATTTAGTTTTAATGTCTGCAATGATCAAGTCCTTTGACAAAAAGAACTGAGCGTTTGCAGATTCTTAAATGCAGTTAGGGATTTCCTTTAACTTTTTTTGGGGGGGGATCTCTGTGTCATGACTGGAAAAGCATTCAGCTCTTGTCAATAGTTTGGGAATCTGTCTAATGTATATGGGTGATGCTTTCCTCTTCAGTTATTTCTCACATCCTGCATTCAGATGAGCACAGCCTCAGCAGATTTTTTTAACATTGATTTTACTGTGGTTTGTGATGCGCTAGCTGAATTACATTGTGTGCTTTCAGGAGTATGTTGCCTACTTATGCTCTTCGATTGCCCTCTCTGTTATGTAACCATGTACTTGGTATGCATGTGCTTCTGTCCATTCATAACGCAAAATGCTTCTTTTATGTTGTTAATAATTTCAAGTTATAGTTTATAATGAAACAAATTAACTCGCACTAGGGTGATTCAAACTAACATAGGTAAAACCTGTTAATTCATCCTTTTTTTATGCTTATTTTTCCATCTTCTGCTTTTAACTTAGGTGGTTTGTTCTAATAAATTAAAAAAAAATAAGATTAAACATAATACATTTCTACCCACACCCCCATTATAGGATGAGCCGGTGGACTATGCCCCCCAAAAGAAAGACATAACAGATGTTTCACTCATCCTTTTTATGAATAACTTGAGTGCTTTAAGTCCAAATGTTAGGGTTTCTTGTTTTTTCACATTCATGTTGACTGCAGGTGACTCAGTTGTATAAATTGCTGTTATTCTTGCTGAGCTTTATCTGACTCTTATGGGTAGTTGTACCTTGACAAATGACTACTTCCTTCTAGCTGGCAGACCAAGATGTCCTGGACTGGCTGCACATCGAGAGGGACATTATATGGTCACAGTTTGACATGTCTGGCCTGACTGGAATTGGAGGAACATGTGAACTTCTATATCTGTAGATACAAAGGTGTGCCTTGATCTTACCATACTAGTTTCAGGGACCTTCAAAGACAAACTGAGTACACATTAGGTATACCATAGGTGCCAACATGTGTGATATTTGAAATATCTCTCAGTACATTGCTTCCACTTGTGAAGAAGTACATCTGCTTTCCTCATACCCCAAGGGACAGAGAGCCACCATCATGTGTGGGCTATATAATTTTGCCCACCTCCTAAAAATGCTGGGAGCCATTACATGGTATCATGTGGCAGCCATGTGGCAATAAAGGCTGCACTCAATGTCTATGGGCAGTGTTACATTAACAGTAGGGGTAATTATTTTAGTAACTGCCACGTAGTATGAGACTGATAAACGCTAATAAATCATATGGCCAAACAGTAACATGACAGTGCCCATGATTCCATGTGGCATACAAGTTATAGGTATTGTCACTTCTTGCATGCGGACATCCCAAATGGCCACCTATTAGGTAGGTGCAGCTACAGTGGCCCACCTACATATCCACAGCCAAATATATAACACTTACATGTGTTTCCAAAAAACCAAACAAACTGCTAAAATACAAAAAATCCAAGGGGAACGAGCTGCTGAGCGTGTACCAAGTATATAGCCAAGTAATAATCCACAACCGAATGAAGCTGTCAGGTGAAGAAAAAGCAACTATAGTTCGTAAACTGTAACGTTAGAGCTTTTATTAACCACAAGCACTTAGAATCCTATCTCTCCTTCCTCAGACCAAAGTAAAACAATCAGTTGTAACAACGTGCTCCTTTAAATAGGATGCAATCAACTAATTAACAAATTAACAATTTAACAATTGTCAGCTTATGACTTTAAATACATACAAGACCAGTGTGTTCATGTATTAAAAACAAAACAGAACCCTATTTTTTTAAAAATCCGACTTGCTTCGCTATTTGAAACATAATTTTTTAAAAACCTTTTATATAAAAAATGATAATATATACCAATACTCATATGTAAAATACTCACAACCCTTATGTTATATAAAAAAGATGCAATTGTAAATTACATAAAAAACAACAACTACATTTAAGGCTTATAACCTTAACATTTGCATATTGCTCGCTATGCAGGCATTTTAAAATAATTATTAATATACAAGTGCGAGAATTTCCCAACTAGTTTCCCAAATATTGGCACATATAGGTTTAGAGTTTAAACTCAAGCATCTATACCTTATCTCGCTTGCCAACTATTCTAAGAATACTCCAAAGGGAAACAAAGATGTTAATTCTTATTATATTAAATAAATAAGCCCTATTTGCTAAACAAATGTATTTGGGCTTAATATATTTAAATGTTTATAACATCACTCATTGGCTTTTATTTTTTATTTAAAATTAATGCAAACCACTGTACCCATATGGCGTTGTACCGTTATGCTTAATGCAATAAAATCCCATCTCTACAGTATCACTCGTTCTAAAAAATCTCTTTCCAAAAAACAATATGTTACTTCATTATGTCCCTTGTAAGATTGTATTAAACAACAGATACAAAAAGCCTAGAAATAAAACAAGGGTAAGACAATAGAACATAGTTGTGCATTATGTATTTCACAAGCTCTCTGGCAGGTTAAAAATTACCTTTTAATAGCTAATAATTTTAAAATGCAAGTATGTGATATTATTCATTTGGGCCAGGGTGTGTGTGTGCAGCTGTCCTGAGCTGCCATAATAGCTCTTCCTTTTCTAATAACAATTGCCATGGGCCTGAAAATATTTGTGTCCTAATTTGTTTCAAAACCATGAAATTGAAACTATGTTCTTTGTTATACATAACGTGGCAAGCCAAAGCGTTGTTAGTATCGTTCTTAGAAATAGCATATAAATGCTCATATACTCTTTTATGCAGTGCCCTCTCAGTTTTTCCTATATAAAAAGCAGGGCACTGCTTACAGCTTGCCACATACACCACTGCTTTGGATGAGCAGCTATAATTACCCATTAATCTGTATTTTACATTGTTTATAACAACATAATTGCCTTCCTGCATAAATTTACACTGGTTGCACAATCCGCATTTGATCATACCCTTGGCCCTATTAAACGAAGTGTATCTGTTCATTTCTAATAATGCCTTTAAATTAAATCCTTTCCTAAAGGCTATACTAGGTGTTGTTCCCAGCAATTGGTGTAAGTTTGTGTCTTCCTTTATGTTCGCCCAATTTTTCTGTAGGATCCCACTAATAAAGTAGTGATCAATGGAGAACGTGCACAAGAATCTGACTCCTATGTCAGATTCTTTGCCCTTCTGTTCAGCCCTCCCGCCAAATCTTGGTTAGTCATCAAGTTCGGCCCTGTTCTATTAAGGATGGGCCTGAAATGGCCAGATTCCCTTTTGTATTTCACCTCAGATACAATCTCCAGAATGAGAAAACATAGTGGTCAAGTTACTACATTCATAGTGGAAGTCTTCATCTTTGGTAATCATCATTGCGCCCTAACCATCTGCCGATGGATAGGGTGGCAGCTACCAAAATGCAGGAATCCATTGGAATAAGTGGGCTTTCTGTAAATATTACTAGTAAACATAGAGGATTCTTTGTCCTTGATTAGGTTTATATCCAAAAAGCTAATTTTATTCTCATTCACTTCAAATGTGAAGTCTAAAAAATCAGTCATGGTCTTGATGTCATCTATAAAAGGGGCCACCATATCCAAGGGGCCTCATAATATGAACATGTATCTTGTATACCAGGCGACATGCTTTTTAAATAATAGATTGTTGAACAGCAATGTGTTTTCCCATTGTGCCATTACACAATTGGCAAAAGACCCCCCACATGGTGAGCCCATTGCTACACCAGAGGCTTGTCTATAAATCACGTTATTGAAACTAAAAAAGTTATATTTTAACACCATTTCTAACAAAGTCTCGATTATGTAGACAATGTTTTGTTCTACATTTCTTGACTTCACCACTCCAATCCTAACTGTTGTGGGATGACCGTATAAAGTTCCTTCACATCCACAGTTAAAAAGCTTAAGTCAGGGTCAAAGGGTATTTTATTTATGTTTTCCAGAAAGCTCCACGAATCCTTGCAAATCTGATTTTCTTTTTCTATGTATGGTTTTAGGACGCCATCCACATATTTGGCACAAGACACCAACATAGACCCCCTCCCATCCACTATGGGTCTAAAAGGGGGTTCACAAATGGATTTATGGATTTTTGGCGCTCCAAAGAAAGAGGGCATTCTAGGTGCTGTAATATTTAGATAGGAGTGAATGTGTGCGTCTATAAAATCTTCCAAGAACAAATCTTCGAGCGTAGTCCTCACCCTATTGTATGCTGTGTTAACCTCATTGGTGCTAGCTTTTTCATATGGGCCATCATTTAAGTGGATAGTAAGCTTGTTAATATAATCCACTTGATTCATAAAAATAAGCCCATTGCCCTTATCGGGTTTCATAACCCTAATTCTACAATCCTGTAATAGTTTAATAAAATCACGTTCCTCAGATGTTATGTTTAACCTATGTTTATGTTTGTTGTTAAATGAACTTTCAGCCAAGAACCTTAAGTCCAATTCACAGGATTTTTCAAAAGTTTTAAGGTTCCCTATTCTAAAAGGTCTAATGAGGGAAGAATTTTTACCTAAAACAGCCAATAGGTTTAGTTTGCGAACATAAAGTTTAAGGTCCACAAGTATTTTAGGCAAGTCCATACGGGTGTCAGGGACAAAGGACAGTCCTTTGGAGAAGAAGTCAGCCATGGCAGAAGAGATGTTTAGTGTAGTGTAGTTGAAGATCTTGAAATCGCCTTCATTACTACAAACAATAGCAGGCTGACTAGGCTCCTTTATCATTTGTTGTTCTGATTCTGTTTGCTCCTCAGGGCCATTCTATTGGTGTAAGTTCCTCTCCCGTGAGTTCTGGACCTGTCCAAAACCCTGTTGGTGTTCTACCCGACTGTACTGCCTGGCTCTGCTTTAGCCCATTCCTTTTGTTATTGACAACAGGTACATAGTTTTGCTGTTGATCGTTCTCTAAATCAATATCCCCATCCACTTCACTGGCGGGGTCATAACTGTTGTGCCCTTCTTCTAGGAAATTATCCAACTCATACATGTCATGAATTTTGGTGCCCAAATTTTTCTTGTTAGAATTAGACAATACCCCTCTAACCTTATTACTGGTTAGGTTAACTTGTGGGGGTTTAGGTTAGGCTTTATTATCAGCATATTTATCTCTAGTAATTTTCTTTCTCTTGTTGTCACATAGTTTGTTAATAGTGGCATCAATGCTGGAGAACACACGTGAATAGTCATATTTGTAGCGCAAGAAATCATGATTGTTTTTAATTTCTTGCTCTAGGCTAGCCAAATCATTTCTATAAACTTCCACCTGTGTTGTATAATAGTCAATCAGCATTGCCATATATTCAAAGCTGTGCTGATCAAATAAAGCCAAAAGTTGTCTATGGAAATCGGAACCTTCCTCTAGGCCCCTCCACTGCCTAAGCCCTTTAGGAACTATTTTCTTGTCCAAGCATTCAGTTAAATAGGAGATTGTTTTACATCTAAACAGCTATAGTCGAAATCTCCAATATGTTGTTAATGTTGACCTCGTCAATAGTCTCTGTATTAACTGCCCCTGTTTCTGTGTTATCAGGGATCGTAAAAAAGTTTTTTCTATTTAAATATAATGATACTCGGAACGGAATCATTTAAAGTAACAGTACCTTGTGTTCCAGCGTTCACACTGTAAGCGTACCCTTGTCCAGCAGGAATGTCGCTAAAATCCGAAGATGCTCCACTAACCAGTTGCTGGTTTCTGGTTTGCATTACTGATTGCGTGCTGGTTCTTATACTAAGGGCATTGTCCAGTAAATCCATTCTTTGGGTAAAAGTATCCATTCTGCCCATAAGCAAATGGATAAGTAAGATCCCCCATCAGCTTTAGCCTCAGCTTCTTTAAGCTTTAACTTCGAACTGTTGCTTACATCACCTCCGTCTTGGGAGAACAGTGAGCTCTCGAGACAACGTTTCCCTCGTTGGACATGACAGACTGTGTTTCAAAAACCAAACAAACTGCTAAAATACAAAATACCAAGTATATGAAGCTGTCAGGTGAAGAAAAAGCAACTATGGTTAAGTAAACTGTAACGTTAGAGCTTTATTAACCACAAGCACTTCTCTCCTTCCTCAGACCAAAGTAAAACAATCAGTTGTAACAACGTGCTCCTTTAAATAGGATGCAATCAACTAATTAACAAATTAACAATTTAACAATTGTCAGCTTATGACTTTAAATACATACAAGACCAGTGTGTTCATGTATTAAAAACAAAACAGAACCCTATTTTTTTTAAAAATCCGACTTGCTTCGCTATTTGAAACATAATTTTTTAAAAACCTTTTATATAAAAAATGATAATATATACCAATACTCATATGTAAAATACTCACAACCCTTATGTTATATGCCAATATTTGGGAAACTAGTTGGGAAATTCTCGCACTTGTATAATAATAATTATTTTAAAATGCCTGCATAGCGAGCAATATGCAAATGTTAAGGTTATAAGCCTTAAATGTAGTTGTTGTTTTTTATGTAATTTACAATTTACGTACTAGCATCTTTTTTATATAACATAAGGGTTGTGAGTATTTTACATATGAGTATTGGTATATATTATCATTTTTTATATAAAAGGTTTTTAAAAAATTATGTTTCAAATAGAAAAATAGGGTTCTGTTTTGTTTTTAATACAAAGTCATAAGCTGACAATTGTTAAATTGTTAATTTGTTAATTAGTTGATTGCATCATTCTTCCCGAAAGTGCTTGTGGTTAATAAAAGCTCTAGCGTTACGTACAGTTTACTTAACTATAGTTGCTTTTTCTTCACCTGACAGCTTCATGCTGCTCCCTTGGATTTTTGTATTTTAGCAGTTTGTTTGGTTTTTGGAAACACAGTCTGTCATGTCCAACGAGGAGCTCACTGTTCTCGTGATGTAAGCAACAGTTCGGAAGTTAAAGCTGATGGGGATCTTACAACTCTTATCCATTTGCTTATGGGCAGAATGGATACTTTTACCCAAAGAATGGATTTACTGGACAATGCCCTTAGTATAAGAACAAACCAGCAACTGGTTAGTGGAGCATCTTGGGCTACAGTTTTGGCTTAACGCTGGAACACATATCATTATATTGAAATAGAAAGATCAGCACAGCTTTGAATATGGCAATGCTGATTGACTATTATACAACACAGGTGGAAGTTTATAGAAATGATTTGGCTAGCCTAGAGCAAGAAATTAAAACAATCATGATTTCTGCTGATAATAAAGCCTATCCTAAACCCCCACAAGTTAACCTAACCAGTAATAAGGTTAGAGGGGTATTGTCTAATTCTAACAAGAAGAAGAAGGGTACCTGTTGTCAATAACAAGGCCCTGAGGAGCAAACAGAATCAGAACAACAAATGATAAAGGAGCCTAGTCAGCCTGCTATTGTTGATCTTCAACTACACTACACTAAACATCTCTTCTGCCATGGCTGACTTCTTCTCCAAAGGACTGTCCTTAAAATACCTGTGGACCTTAAACTTTTCTTCCTCATTAGACCTTTTAGAATTGCTAGTTTAATGAATCAAGTGGATTATATTAAAAGCTTACGAATGCTCTTTCTTTGGAGCCAAAAATCAGTGGATGGGAGGGGGTCTATGTTGTGTGTTGTGCCAAATATGTGGATGGCGCCCTAAAACCATGCTTTTAACTGTGGATGGGTCATCCCACAACAGTTAGGAAGTCAAGAAATGTAGAACAAAACATTGTCTGTTAGAAATGGTGTTAAAATATAACTTTTTAGTTTCAATAACGTGATTTATAGACAAGCCTCTGGTGTAGCAATGGGCTCACCATGTGGGGGTCTTTGGGAAAACACATTGCTGTTCAACAATCTATTATTTAGCATGTCGCCTGGTATACAAGATACCAGATAGATGACATCAAGACCATGACTGATTTTAGACTTCACATTTGAAGTGAATGAGAATAAAGGACAAAGAATCCTCTATGTTTACTAGTAATATTTACAGAAAGCCCACTTATTCCAATGGTATCCATCAACAGATGGTTAGGGCTGCACGGATGATTACCAAAGATGAAGACTTCCACTATGGACCACTATGTTTGTGGGGATCCTACAGAAAAGGAAGACACAAACTTACACCAATTGCTGGGAACAACACCTAGTATAGCCTTTAGGAAAGGATTTAATTTAAAGGCTGCTCATCCAAAGCAGTGGTGTAGCAGTGCCGGAAAAACTGAGATGAGCATTTATATGAAAAGGAAGAGCTATTATTGGCCTAAATGAATACATCGCCATTGTCTTACCCTTGTTTTATTTCGTATCTGTTGTTTAATACAATCTGATACTGTAGAGATGGGGTTTTATTGCATTAAACATAACGGCACAACGCCATATGGGTACAGTGGTTTGCATTAATTTTAAATAAAAAATAAAAGCCAATGAGTGATGTTATAAACATTTAAATATATTAAGCCCAAATACATTTGTTTAGCAAATAGGGCTTATTTATTTAATATAATAAGAATTAACATCTTTGTTTCCAGATAAGGTATAGATGCTTGAGTTTAAACTCTAAACCTATATGTAAATTACTTGTATATTAATAATTATTTTAAAATGCCTGCATAGCGAGCAATATGCAAATGTTAAGGTTATAAGCCTTAAATGTAGTTGTTGTTTTTTATGTAATTTACAATTTACGTACTAGCATCTTTTTTATATAACATAAGGGTTGTGAGTATTTTACATATGAGTATTGGTATATATTATCATTTTTTATATAAAAGGTTTTTAAAAAATTATGTTTCAAATAGCGAAGCAAGTCGGATTTTTAAAAAAATAGGGTTCTGTTTTGTTTTTAATACATGAACACACTGGTCTTGTATGTATTTAAAGTCATAAGCTGACAATTGTTAAATTGTTAATTTGTTAATTAGTTGATTGCATCCTATTTAAAGGAGCACGTTGTTACAACTGATTGTTTTACTTTGGTCTGAGGAAGGAGAGATAGGATTCTCTCCGAAAGTGCTTGTGGTTAATAAAAGCTCTAACGTTACAGTTTACGAACTATAGTTGCTTTTTCTTCACCTGACAGCTTCATTCGGTTGTGGATTATTACTTGGCTATATACTTGGTACACGCTCAGCAGCTCGTTCCCCTTGGATTTTTTGTAATATAACACTTACATGACATTAACCCCCAGTATCTCCCATCATGCCTAATGTGTTCCAGTTGATGCAGGATACCACCTGGAACCATGGGCTTATGACATTCTTATAGGACCTATAAGACATGGACAAACAGAAATATAACATTTCCCATACTCAAACCAGACATGTGATGGAACATGTGGTTAGCCTGCTGAAATCCCAGTTCTCCTGTCTTGACACATCTGAGAGGGCACTGCAGTATGCCACTGCTATACAATGACATTAGTCATGCCTGCCAGAATCCCTGGACCCCTTCAGCATTGCAGTAGCAGGACACCCCATGACCACCACAGCATCCACCAGCAATGGAATGGATGAGAGCAGGTAGCCAGAACAGTCAGCATAATATCCCCAAGTGAGCACCATGCACAGGATATGATAGCCCTGGAATGAACCCTGAGCCAGTGGCGGAACTATGTCACCCAGAATAAAATAATGCATGCAATGTTGTATCACAGCTATACTAATTAGTGCATGGCTGAGTCACACTGTGTAGCAGACATCTCTACATACACCACACAGAAGGGGTGGAGAGCATCACAGTCATCATTATTCGTTAAGTGCTGAGGGTACATGGATGCATGAGCATGTACATTACCAGGGGATAGGGGACAGCATATCAACTGAAATGCAGCTGGGGGTCAAGGGGATGGAGGATATCTCTTCATATATGATTTCAATGTTGTGGATGGTGGTGTCGCTATAGACCCATGCAGTGGACTGGCTGCAATGAGAATGTGTTACAGAAGCACTATGAGCCCATACAGAAATGCCCAGTCACTGTGAATGAAGGGTGGGACCAAATTTCCCCTGAAACGTGGAAGTGGGAGAACTCGTGGAGCAGGAGCTGTATAGTGGTAACACACAACAAAGCCTTCCCTGAGTGTTCCTTCTGAATGGCTAATATTTGCATTGGTATAGGTATGGTGGAACTACTACCCTAGTAGGTTCTGACTTTATGGTTTTTAATGATTATATAGTGTGTCCATATGGGTATTTAAATTCTCATGAGTGTGGGCAATAGTGGCAGTACTGGCTAACATCCACATGGAGGTGGCCATGGATGCAATATATCCCACCACAGACTGCATGAGTGCAGTCATAGTGTTATTCCTGGGCTGAAGTGTCTCCAAAAGATCATACATAATGCCGACCATCTCCATTTCTGCATATGTGCCTACAGATTGTGCACAGATTATAGTCCAGATGGGCTGTGACAGTGTATAACATCATGTCTTACTGCTAGCTTGCTGTATAATAGATGTTTATATACCTCATGCAGTGTACTTATCCACTACTGCTGGCCCAACACTAGCAGTGGCTATGTCATCAGTCAAAGTGGAGTCCCCCCAGACTAACCAGGTGGTATGACATGCTATGCAGTTTGTAGGGTGAGTGTGGAGAAGGCTAACGTGCCTTCCCATATAACAGGAGTAGGCCCACCCAGAAGTGAGACTGACAGTGTCAGCATGTCCTACAACTGTGACTTGCTGGTAGGGTACTGCCTGAGCAAATTATTCTGTTTCAGTCTGTGCAAGGGTCATAGTAGCAGTGTTGTGTTCTGCTGATAATCATACATGACAAAACTGTATTACAATGCTAACCCTACAAACATTCATGCTGAATGGCTGCTCAATCACATGACAGCTGAATTTCAAAAGTGAGTGTGAAGTACGAATCTTTGGTGGCAGTCCCCTAAGTCTGTATGTGTGACATAGCTATGAAGGACAGAGGCACTGGTTAAAGCACAGTTGTTATATTCACTCATTTACAGCTGTTATATGCATTCTGCAGTGTTGTTAGACACCTTGCTGGTATCCATGAGAGATGTTTAAAATCTGGCCTCTCGCAGAACCTGCATTGACACCACCAGGTATGATGATTGTCCGCTCATGATCACTATGTAGAGATACCCAAAATGATTTATCCTCAGTGAGTGTTGAGCTTTGAGGAGGACCACCCCTGTCACTGTCTTCCACTATTATGAGTGCCTTTTGCAAGGGTCGTCATGTCCTGTCATGTCATTTACAAGTTTCCAACACTGATGTAGTGCTACAGTTCCTGCAACCCATGGCATTGATCTAATGTCCTCTGTATCTTACACACAGTCATACAGAATGCAGTGGGTTCCCCCTCCCAAACAGGTGACCCCATGTGATTTGAATGCTTGCAGCAAGATGTCATTCTCCACAGCATTAAACGTGTCCAATCTTTCCTATCACCACCTTTGGTGACGTGTACTTCTGGGGGGTTATTGGACAACACTGATTGGAAAAACATGTAATGATGCAAGTAAATAGCTATCTAATAGTGACAGTCACAACAGGATATGTCTATTTACTCCAGGTTGCATATACTGTGGGAGAGAGCACATATATTCTGCACACATCATAGGCTGCATGAATGAATGGAGGGGGAGTGGTTTTAAATGCCATTGATATAAATTGGTTTATACCTTATTATGCTAATGGGCTGTAACCATGGAGATATTATCACCATATCATACTTCTGCATCATCAAACACAGTTGTGACAGTATAGTGGTCTCAGATTCAGTGCTACTAATCTCACTAGTGTACCTCTTCTGTTCTGTTATTAATAGTTTTAGTAGTGTACACTGCTGTCTTACATGATGGCACCCTAACTGCTTGTTGCTTCTTTACACTTGTACACGCTATTATACTTCCAAGCTGAGCCAGTGGGATTAATTTAGCTTCCTGCTTGATGCACATGTATGTGGAACAATACTGTTGTTGTGTCAAATGAGTTTTCTCATACCGCTATGAGTTATGAGATTATTTTTTTATTCCGTTTGTTATTTGCCACAAGAAGAATGTGGAGGAAATGCTTCCAGCTGCCAGAGTTGACTGCAGAGACTTTAGGCACAGCAATGTTAGTAGAATCTTTGCCCTCTGTACAGTTGCATCTGCTGTTTCACATCTGGGACCTCATCGCTAATCTGCTGTTTCACATCTGGGATTTCATCGCCAGGCTTCCCAATGTTGTCTCCCTTCTGCAGGTCTCCATAGTCCAGCAATGCTGTGGGAATAACACCTGTTGCCTACAGGCCACCTAGATCCAGAGATACCACCTACTGCATACCAGCAATGCCCCCGGGTCAGTCAACAACTGACAGAATGCTTTTATCCTGTTCTGTTGCCAGTGATTTGTCTGCCCTTTGTCTATGGGTCTCTCATATCCCCGAATAACCAACATCCATCCCAGTTTGCCTGTGGTCTTCCATCTATGTTAGAATGCAATCCCTGAGACGTGGTTTAAAGCTGTGGAAAGCACACACACACACACACACACACACACACACACACACACACACACACACACACACACACACACACACGGATCTACTTTAGAAGCTTGAAGTTTCAAAACATAAAATTCATTTTTGCAATGGGGAAGGCCCTCCCTGCACCCACTACACCCTGTACACCCTCTGCTAAATAAATATACCAACTCTGAGATTGCACTAAAGTGAAGAAGACAGCAAATTTTCCATTCCGTCAAGTACGGCAATCTCCATTCAAAACATTCGAAGTTTCAAAACTTCGATCTTATGGTCTTGACCATTTGCAGTTCGAAGTTTTGAAATTTCACCCTTGGGAAGGGAATCCGTATACACATATATGTATGTTTATATGTATATCCTATCTTCCATTCCCAACCTGCTTTTCCTGCTGTTTATTCCTGTCCTTGCTGGACTCCTTTTCTTTATTTCCAGTACTCGTGTCCACACCTTTTTAAAGAACCAGTAAGATATCCAGCTTGCTGAACACTCTTTCCAATGTCTATACAATTTTTTCTGTGGTACACAAAGTCAGGGACAATTTTTAAATATTACCTGTCAACAAACATGATAGCTTGCATGATTTGCTGTGTTTCTCATTCACTTTCACACAAGTACCACACACACTGTGTTATGAAATTACAGCTATATTTTCCTTCATAGACTGTATTGTCCTGCTTTGTTTACAGACATCCTGCTATGAGTGATATTTATCCCAGTTTACTTTCATTCCTGTCTATTTAGCATTACTCCATTGTTAACCTATCCAGTGTCATCAGCATGCTGTATTAATGTGCTACTAAATTAACTTAACTGTTTAAGTAGGGGAAAAAAGTGTTTGACTAACAAAAGCTCATCAAAGAACACATAAAAAACTGAGATAAGATTAATGATTTGGTAGTTCATGTAACAGTTTTGGTTATGCATGTTTTTTTATTTTCTTCTGAGCACTGCAAAAGGCATTCCCCTTGGAGAAATGTGGTGATTTAGATAACAATTTGCTTGTCTGTAAGAATAAAGAACAGCACTCTGAAAGCTAGCCATATTGCTTTTTCTTGTATAAGAGGTTGAGTACCATTTCTGTCCTGGACAAACAAGTAAGAAAGGAAGTCATTTCAGTTTATAGGTGCATTAACAACTAATTACATTCTAATTGGAAATGCTATTTGATGCACTATCCTCTGCATTATTTCAATCAGCTCCATAAAGAAGATTGTGTTTATGGATGTACAGAATAATATACAGTACATACATTTTTAATTACCTCACGGTTTCTTGTTTTGAAGCCTGCTATTGGTATTCCAAAGAAACTTCAATCACATACTTGGAAAACACAGCCTTTTATTTCTGCACTTTTTTCCCTTAAAATTCTATAATTATGCAGTTGTTGCACATTTTTACTAAGGTGTTCTCTGTAGTAGAATATTTACAGCTGTTACTTTGTAGTGCCACTTAAGAGAAATCACAAAAACATAGCAGTAGATTTGCTGTGCACTTATTGTTAAAGTGGAAAAATGTGTCATCTCACCAAGGCTGAAGAGAGTGTCAAATCACTCAACAAATGAAGCTGGTAGATGGAAAACATGAAAAATTAGGTGGGCACCCCGATTTGCTACTGTTTGACTAAAAGCAGAATTAACAGTTGACCATGTGTTACTTTGAGTCATCATATTTCTTACATCTCTTTATTCTCGTCTGCTTAACATTTTCAGATTATTACAGCATTTCCTTTGCAGTATTATGGATATTATTTATTTGAAAATCTTTCCTTTCTGTTTCAGCAAAATTTGACTGTTCTCTGTTTTGATGTCCTATGTCTCTTTACTTTTTCTCCACTTCTTTATAATTGTAATATTAGAGGCAAATGACTCAATCAACAGACTGTACTATATTCTTAGGAGTTTATAGACAACGAAACATTGTCTACTTGCTCCAGTATTACCAAGCTTATGAACTGTTTTTACAAAACACAATTGATAAAATGACAAAAGCATTTTATACCACAAAACAACTTCCCCTTCCAAATACCAAGATATAAAGAAATATCTGACTTCAGCATAATAACAATGCAGTGGATAAGTACATAAAAGTGCAACTCCAGAAACAAAAACTTTCAAAGTCCCACATTGTTTCAGTGTCTTGTGTTAAATAACTGGGACCCCTTTGCCCATAGGCTCCTTGAGTTAGTGTAAGGAGGAGGAGGAGGGAAGGGAATGAGGAAGGACAGATCTCTTTTGGTGTGGTTTGAAACAAACATGGAGAAGAGCCACATCTGAGTGACATAATTTGAGTATTTAGGTTATTGGAGAAGTGAGGTACATCCGGAGGTGGTTTTATCTATGAGGTAAGTTTTTTTTTTTTTTCAATTTTTTTTTTATGGATCCACTACTGGTATCAGGGGGTTCAGGAAGGATGGTGTGAATTCAGTGGGGGGGCTCCAGGCTTCACTTCATGGTTGCAAGGTGGTGCAGCAAGGGGAGAGGGACTATTTGGTCAATAAACAGTTTGTAGTTATTTGTATTTATTATAGCATATGCTATTGATCACAAAAATAAAAAGTTTACCTTACCACCAAGCTCAAGCCTTATGGTCATCAAAGTATACTTGTGTGTATGGTAAGAAAGATAGTTTTAATTTCATCTGGTCCAAGTGCTCAAGTCGTGAACCAAATGTGCCTAGTATGGAGTTACATCATTATGCTGCATGCAGCAGGTGATGAGTGCACAGGGGCAGTGGTTGCCATATTTGTGATGTGCTCATGGTCATGGAGAGATCCCTGATGTTAAAGGAATGGAGCATCAACAGTTGGTGACTAAATAAGTTAGTCCATGGCTTTGAGGAGCAGTGCGTCAATGAGGTTAAGGAATAACATCAGTCAGGAGGTCGGGGTTAAAAGTATGGTGCAACATTTAGCTTGGACAGTGGAAGGAGCAGATGAGGGTTTTCAATATAGGTTGCCAGGTGTAATTTTTGCCAGCATAATCTTAGGTCTTTTCCTCTGGTCATCAGCTAGACTTGCAATAGCCTGCAGACTGTTAGTCTAGTAATTACCAATGAATATTTAAACATTTCAAGGGCAGGGTAGGAGGAAGGGATCATGAGTGGTGGGGTGAGGTGGAGGGGGGCTATAGTGGTGTTAGTTACTGCATGGTGAATTGGGCTTGGGGGATTGGCATAATGGTTGAAGCTTTTACCGCAAAAGTGCAAGGTACAGCATTTGATTTTGACATCTGGATACTGGCTAACTTTGTGATAGTCTTCAAACTGATAGTCTAATATTTTTCCCTTGAATTGGAATCACTCTCCATCCTTTTTGAGATGGAATGTTGGTTAAGGTGTTTCCTTCATGCACACAAGGTACAGGGCTTGTTGCTCACCTTGGAACACATGACTAGGCTTAAATGTAATCACATATGAACTTCCTCTTTAGAAGTAGATTACAGGTAAGGTTCTTGCAACATGAAAGGGAGGTAGTGGGTGAGATTCAGAGCAGACGGTAGGGACTGGTAGCTTCTTTATGAGGATTAGCAGTCCATGTAATAGGGGCATTTGAGAAGGTTAGATATCGTTAAAGGTGTATGGTTTATTGTGCATTCCAGTGGCAGGTGAGGGTGTTATGACAACGAAAAAAAAAATAATACCATATATAGATATAGTTATAGATATAAATATAAATATATTTTTGTGAACAGGGGTATGGCATAAGGGTTAAGGTCTTCACCTCATAAACCCAAAGTGCAGAGTTTGATTTGGATCTCAGGTTATTGTTTTGTATTTAAAATGTCCCTTCAGCACAACCTAGTATTCACTGATGAACCTATGCATGCTGGGATTTTATAATTCAAAATTCTATCGAGAGGAAGGCAGCTGTTTGCTTTAAGGAGGTAGGAAGTTAAGGGAGGCACAGGGTTTATATAAGAGGGGGAGACTTGTTAAATTTTTGTGCTGGAGCAGCTTGCAATTAATTTTCTTTTGATATGGTCAAGATGGAAGCCCTGAAGGGCCATACTGGTGCTCCAGGTGGAGGAGTTATTCATGGATGTGAAGTTGTCCGGGCAGTCTACTGGAGAGCCACCAACAGAACTAGTGGCTGGTAGTCACAGAAGAGGATGGAGAAAACTGAAAGTGATGGAAAAGCCCAGGAGTGGCACAGCAGCAGAGAGAGAGATTGAGGAAATTGCCTAGATGTGGGAAGAGACGGCCCAGCAGGCTCCTGCTGTCAACAGGTACTGAAGCTATTTCATAAGTTGACGACTGGGAGGCAGATGATATTTTAGCACAGTTACTCCAGGGTTTATTGGGTCCAGAGAGGTCCAGGTTGTGGTTTGATGTCATTTGATGAGCACATACAAGAATGAAGTAAGCAGGTAGGTGGTGGGACTACAAGACAAGAGGGGGGTGATGGAGGAGTTTATTGCCATTTGTGGGACAGGGTGTGTAGCCATTTGCAAGGAGGGTGACAATAGTGTCTTGGACACAGGGATGCAGATGGGGCACTGGTTGGCCACCTAGGCTTTTATTTTTGTGGGTCGGGATTATTTATCATTCCCATATTTACAGTTAAAAGAGAAGATATGGAAAGGGGGAGTTTGTTACTGTATTTGATTTGGTTGATGTGGATGGGGTACAGAGACTGGTTGATTCAGAAGGTCCAGGAACCAAAGATTTTATTGCTATATTGGCAGCATTGGTTTGAAGGAGACCAGGCAAGTTTAGGGCAGGACTTGGGATAAGTGAGTCCTTGGTTTCATATACTATATAGCAGTAATGGTGGAAAAAGATGTGCCATAGGCCTTGCCAGTGCTGACATATTTTTTGATGATTTATGAGGCCTAGAAGCTGAGACTGGGTAATGCCTGGCTGTGGTAGGATCAGCAAATGGAAAACAGTTGATAAGACACTGTAGTGGGATGTTTGGCTTGCTGATATTTGACTTGTGACAATGCTGGAAAGTGCAGATGAGAGTTAAGGCAGACAAACAAGGGAGATGGGGGATGCAGAAGGAACATACTAGGTTTCTAATGCTAGTCAATGTTCTTGGCCAGCCCTTAATTTTAATTACATGGATTTGGGGAGTGGGGGCAATCACGTTGTCATGAAGTGCTGCTGTAAGGATGGAGGCTTTGGCCAGTCAGCTTCACCAGGCTATGATGGAGTTAAGCAGGTAGCAGGAGGGCAGCCACAGAATTTTAGGAGCAGTAATAATTTTCAAGGTGAGAAGGGAACCATGCTTTTTCGAGTTCAAAAGGGGGAGTAAAGTTTTCCCATTCGCCTATTAATGTGGCATTGTTAGCTTCTCTTTGGATGGATTCCCTGATGGTCTTGTGAGTCAGGAAATGAATGAGAATTTCAATAGGGGCTTTTGCATTAAATCAGGGACAGGTGAACTAGAAAGCTTTGTCTAAATTTAAGTTTAATCAAGAGCAATGATATTATTGTGTGCAGGTTATTGCATAATGAGCTTGAGGCTGGCAGGGTATTAGGCCTGCTACACGTGACACCATGTGACACATTGTATATTCCCATTGGTTTAGTTCCCAAAAAGAAAGCTAGGGAATTAATGTTGATTCATTTTTTATCTTATAGAAAAGGGGATTTGGTGAATGATTGCATCTGTAAATCTGATGTCCAGGCACAATATGCATCTTTGCACAATGTTGTGTAACTAATTCAGACATTTCAGGACACTTAGTTGGTCAAACTCAAAATTGATGCAGCTTTTCAACTCATTCCAGTCAGGAAGCTAGACTGGCTATTGCTTGGGATGTGGCTGGATGGCTATTACTTTGATTAGACAAGGCCAATGGTTTGTGCAAAGTCATGCACCACCATCAAAAGATTAATTTCAGTGTTACACTGGATTTGGCAGAACAGGGTGTCAGGACAGAAGGCAGTTCATTACCTAGACCATTTTTTTGTTGATTGGGGAGAGTAAGATGGAGGTGGAGGCAAGTGAAATGGTCTTTCAAGTCTTGTATAAGCAACTTGGAGTAACAATAGCACATGACAAGGTGGAGGGCTGAGCCAGGAGTTGAAATTTTTGGGCTCTGGATGTGAAGATCCAGTTATTTTGTTTGTCAGTGTACAAGTTAGTTAAGTTGTGAGCTAAGGCTGATGCATTTTGGGGGAGAATTAAGTTGATGATTAGGGAGGTGATGGACTTGCTGGGGTTCATGAATTTCCTTTCAGTACAATAAGCACAGTGGCACATTTGTTGAGAGCTAGTAAAGGCAAGCAGTACCGGGTTAAAGTTTCATGGCCGGTGAAGGATGACTTGGTCATTGGGCTGTGTTTTGGGCAGATTTTGATTTTGGTAAGAAAAGTAGGTAAACAATGACCCATTAAATTTGTATACTGATGCAGCAGGATCACATAGTGTGGGAGCATTTTTTGTAAGGAATGGTTTGCTAAGACTTGGCTGGAGAATTGGCCAGAGGAGTAGAGGAGGAATATGACATTCTTGGAAATCATACTGAATTGGGCAGCAACTGTAATCTGAGCAGAGAAATTGTGAAAAAAAAGAGCTATTTTTCTGTTTGACAACAAAGCCATGGTGCATGTTTTAACTAAGAAGCCAATGGAATCTTTTTTTGTGTTGTTGGTTTTGAGGATATTAATGCTTTAGAGTTTGTATTTTAGTTTTTCTGCTAGGCACATTCCTGGTCATGTTAATATTGTTGCTGATAGTCATTCTCAGCATCAGTTTCGCATGTATCAGGTCCTCCACCAGACACAAGGCAAGATCTTGTAATGCTGCCTCCTCAGATATGGGAACTTGGAGAGGTGTAGCAACTTGTTTGATCCAGAAATCTTGGCTGGATTTGACATTGTAGGCTTACAATGCAGCAGTGGCTGCTTTTTCAGGGTTTCTTAGAATATTGTCAGTTGAAGATAGGAAGTTATCATTTGTTTTGGCAATGAGGTATGTGGTTCATCATTGGGTGAGGAAGTGAGATCTATTTAAGTGCATTTAGCAGCATTGAGTGCAGCTGTGAGATTGGCAGGTCTGAAGGATTTGACAAAGGCAAGGATAGTAGGTAGGTTAGTGAAAGGCTGGCAGATAATACAGTGTAGGAGATGATTCTTGTTTTTCCTTAAATAAGCAGGTGCTGTGTGTTTTTTAAAGGTTTGTTTATGTTTGGAACATGATCAGGGTGACAATGCAATCTGGGTGGCCTTGCCTGTAGTTATGTACTCAGGAGGCACTTAGAGTTGATAAAGTTTTGGGGTCATTAATGTGGCGTGATATTTGTACTACGGGTTCTTCGGTTGTAAACTGGTTGAGGAAATCATAGATGGACTAGGAAAGGAAACCCAGCAGATGGTTTTGCATAGTAATCCAGAGTGCCTGTTATGTCTTGTGGCTTGGTTTAGACAATTGCAGAAACTGTGAGGTGGTAAGACAGAGGACTTGGTTTTCATTTACATAATAGCAGATTAGTATTGGTATTGCAGTTTATAGGTAAGATAAGAGTCACTCTGGAATGTCAGAACATTGTCATTCATTTAGAATTGAAGGTGCTGGATCTTGCTGAGGTGGATAGGTCAATAGAGTCGATTTGTAGGGTGGGGAGATGGTCTTATGAAGCTTATTTATCTTAAATTAGATACGATTGAATTCAAGCTGTTGTTTGCCTGTTTTGCAGGTGGATCCGTGGTCTTGTTGAGGCACTCTTTTCTTCTCTGGGCAGTGAAGAGAGCAGTGATTTGTTCTGATGGAGCCTTGTTGGATTTGGACTGAGACAGCTGGAAAGTATTTTGGGCTTATTTTCATGGACTTTGTTGGCAGGCGATGCTGCGGAAGTTTGAGGAGTTCCAGGAAGGATTGGGTTGGCCCTAGATTTTAATTGTTCATTTAGAAGATAGTGACATGGGATGTTTGCCCAAAAGAGCTTTTTTGGGAAAAATTCTTCCTGACTTATTAGCCTTAAAGCAGAGATTTCCTCAGAAGGTTATAGAATGGTCTGAGATAATTCTTATGCTGGTCTGGAGGAATGCAAGTAAGTTTATCACCATTGAGGGACAGAGGTGATTTGCCATAGAGTTAAGAGGGTTTTGAAGACACTAGGCTTGCATGTGACTGAGCACAAGAACTTTGATAACAGGGATCCCTCCTATAGGAGGGATGCACTTCATTTAAGCAATACAGGTCTGGATTTGTTCAGTGTTCATTTATCACTGCTTTTGAAGGATTTGTTTATAGCTCTTAAAGTATTGGGGGGGGGCTCAGCCTGCAAGTGCAGCCTCGTGGGCAAAATAAGGCCAGTTCAATCAAGCTCATCATCCCCCCCCCTTTTCTGAGTACATAAACATTCAGAAGTGAGAAATGGTATGGTGCTTCTGAAGATGGTGATATGTACAGAGTGAGCAGTGGGACCTGATGCTGCTGTTTGACATAGAAGGTGAATGAATTTACACTGCCAACAGTTATTCATTTTGGATTGCTTTTATCATGAAATGGTATTATGTATATTGGTGCAATGTTGGTTTATTAACAAGTGGTCATCATGCAATTCTGATGTGGTTATTAAAGGAGTCTTTGAACAAATAAATTTGGATAATGCACCCAACGCTGTATTTTATTTTAATTTATACTTGTTTTCCATGGTAGAGCAGTGATCTCCATCATGCCTCTCAACCTCTCAGTGCAAGAAATCTGCACAAAGCCAGAAACAATGCTGGGACAAAGACCCAAAATAGGGACAGATTTTTAATATTGCTCCTATAAACCTAAAAAGTTACTAGAATAACAGGCTTTTGCATTATTATGTATTTGTTGAATTATATGAAATCTGGAACTGCAATATATGTAATTATTTAGTGACTTCAATCCTCAATGATTTGCCAGAAGATCACATATTTTATGAGGAACAGACTGAAAATATGAGGCAAAAATCTGGACAGTGGAGAAGTATGATCTCCATGGAATTTTTTCAGACTCAGCACAGCAGCAGTGTCACACAGTTAGGCAACGGAAGTTGAAGGAATCTAACCGTGCAAAACTGGACCACAAGAAACAGCTTCTTTACAGCTCCTTCGCTATCTAAGTCAACTGCCAGTGCCATTGTTCATGCTTCCAAAATATATATATAAACAAACAAACACATCGGTTCATTGAGGCCAGTGTTTCTTTCAATACTGTAGTTGCATTTATTTGACAGGTCTAACAGTGTAGCCCAGAGCACGTGCAGTGCTTGGTGAAATGCAGTATTACACTTGTTTAGAATTTTTTTACATATGTTGTGTCTTGAAGAACATTTCATCTGTACGCTAAAACAATAAATAACAACTACCATTACATGCAACACTTCTGTAATGCAAAAAATATTCCTTCACAGCAGTGAGCAGCACCTGTGATTTTGCTTAAACTCAAAGAGCAACAGCCACACTGTCACGCTAACCAATCACTGCAAACAGCAGAACAGCTAGCAGTATTGTGGTCACAGTCAGGTCAAAGTTAACACTGGTCTGGGCGTGTCTGCCATGAGCCACTGTATTCAGTTTCGGAACATGCACACCTATTACAACTTAAAATATGACATAGCAAAGTACAGTGAAAAAGAAATGTTTTTCAAATAAACTAAATAATAAATGGATTGTTTTCTTGATGAGCAATGTTATTCACTTGATATTTATCACTTGTAGTATAATCATTACATGACCATGAGAGAAAGATATTTGGATATCACTAAAAAATTATACAGAAGGTTGTATTCAGAAAAGAAAAACTATAATATGTAATTCAAGTAGGTTATGCAAGTTACTGCAGCCATTCACCATACTGAGGATGTTTACTGTGCATTACTGTAGTCTGAACTTCTACAGTGAAGGATCACATTACACACTGCAAGCTTGTATGAACACTTCTGAAGATAGCATGAACTCTTTATGAGTGCTTAGAATCTGGCAGGCTACTGGACCCAGAAGAACTCATTCAGTTTATGTGGCTTGCATCCAGAACAGGGATGTTTTCGGTTACCGGAAATGATGGCAAAGTGTTTCACAGAAAAAAAAAAGAAAAAAAGAAAAGAAAAACTCCTTTTGAGTGTGAAGGAACAGTGAAGAAATAAGCTAGATCATCTCATACTGCAAAAGTGACTTTGGCTTAATTTCTAGCTTGATAGCAGCAGTAACCGAGAATACAAGAGGAGGCTTGAGAAATAAAGAAGTGAAACACAAAGACAGTATGTAACTTGTCATAAGAAGGAAGATAACTTCTTTGGCACCGGAGAAACTGAAATGATAAGGTATAGCTAGCTTTCATTTTTGACTTGACTGTGATAGGTGGAAATGAAATCTTTTAAGTATTGTCTTGCAAACTAAAGTGCAGCTTTTGTCTGAACAGATTTTTTAAAAAAGTTAATATTTGATTTTGTAGCAATATACCCTTGTTTTTTTCCTCAGTTTAAAACCATCTGCTTTTAATTAATGGTACACCAAAAACATTCTCTGGAGTATAAACCTTTCAGTTTGCTTCATAGATTAAGATTTTTTTTTTCTTTTTTATAGGTCTTCTGGTTAATTTTTCTATGCAATTTATTACTTTGTGAGAGAGCTGGCAGATGTCCCAGGTGAGAAGATCGCCTCCTCCAGGGCCTGAAGGGCCAGAGCAAGAAGCATGTGGTGAAAGTAGTGTATTAATTGCACCCAATGAGGGTGAGTTATTTTATAGACATTGTTTCTATTGTATACTGTGATAAGTTGGTTTTCAGGCTACGCTTGTATGAATACTGCGCATTTGTTTTTGCGCCTACCTTTGCTTTGATAATCAAAACAGCGTGCATGTTAACTGACAGTAAAAGGAGCAGTAAGAAACACGTGTACTCTCGCATATCATTAGACTAAGAGAAAGCTTAATATAACAGAATCCATTGAAATAAAAGTTTAATATGCCTCATTTGGAAATGTATTCCCTGGTTTCTTACTCCTTTATTTTTATTACTGTAAAAATCATTACTGAATGTTTTGTTTACAAATAAAATACTACTAATTCCTTCATAGCAGCCAGCTCTCATACAGCTATATGGCAGATAATGTATAGGCTCATGACTAAACTTAAATAATTAATTTATTAAACATATTTGAAATAAAAAAAAAAAAGCATTGTCTAATTTACTTCTGGTCACATACCGACTAAATAATTAATCTGTTATGAGAATTACAACCTGGTGATATGGTATAACTGCATTCTGTATAGTTCTTAATGGCAGCCTCTTTGGTTAATTATGGCTATTTTTAGGAAAACCTTAGTATAGTGATAATGCTTTGCAGTGTAACCTTTTTTTTATTCAGCTGATGAACTGACCATAACACATTACTTTAATGTGCTTTGTTTAAGTTTGTAGCATTTGTTTCCTAAAAGTAAGCACTGATGGCGTGCCCTGCATAACAACACTGAAGTATGTGAAAAACTACAAGAAACTGTATTTATCTTGCACTGTATATCTGCTTTGTGGAGCTGTGTTATTCTAAAAAAATACTTATATTCTAAAAGTATTACAGCGTATTCAGAAGAAATCAGACTCACAGCTCTAGATTGTAGTAGTTTGTTCACTGCTGTTCTTTTGACACGTTATAGGGAATGCATCCCTACATTTTTCAACAAAGTCCTCAAAACTCATATCTGATAATATTCATACATATCTTCAGAATTTTCTCAATTATTGTGCATCCTTCACTATCACAACTTGAGACTGTTACTGATAAAGACTTATACATGAAATTTCAAACGTTACTATCATGTTTGCTACTGCTAGTTGTTTATTAGGGTAAAGTGGGAAAGCTGAAACTGTTCCATCTAGCAGCTGAGGGCCTCAAACTAGATTAGAGCAAACTCTAATCAGACGATGCAGACGGCATATGCATTAATGAGGCTATTTCAGGTTTTGTTTAGTGGTTAAAGAGCTGCAGTTGTAGTAATACTGATACCGATCATCATTTGTAGGGACATTTCTGGCATTCATTGCTCGATACATTACTTATTTCATAGTCTCTCAAGATGAATATCCCTTAATGTGTACACAAAGAGATGTTTATGTTTGAAAGTGTATCTGAAGGAATGCACTATGGTCATGGCATGAAGGACAATTATTTACAACAGACTGGCAAGACAAAATGTAGAGCTTAAGTTTTACACAGTTATTAACTGTAGATTGTGGGTTCCTCACACAGAATAGAGTTCTATTATAGTATTTCTACAGTGGTATAATTTGCACAGTAACATTTGAATGTGTGAAAACAGAAACCGGAATATGCAGAATATGCAATAGCATATCTGTTAGATAATAGCTCATTTCTAAAAGACCACATAGTATGAAAACTGAGATTAATATGTACAGACAGCTGCCAAGATCAGTTGTTGAAATCTGAAAGATTGCAGAAGGCTACACAAACTAACTCTAACAAGAAGAGCATTTGTTTTAGCTCTGAACACAGATTACATGAGAGATGAGTGAGAAACACAGACACAGAAAGATAAACTGGGAGAGACAAGCTATGTAATGAAATCCTAAACTGGTAGTTTAATGCTTGAAAATTCAGATAGCAGTCTGATTAGAAATTGTGCCTTTGTGTGAACTGCTTGGAAATGTCAACTGTACATGCAGAAGCAGAACTTTTACACCAAGGAAGTAAACATACCACACACTTAGAAGAAGTGTGACAGAAAATAAGTTAGAAGAAGTTATTAAAAGTATGCAGGTTGACCAGAAAGGGCTAATGATATGATGATAGAATGCATGAGCTTGGTGCTGCTAATGCAGTGCTTCATGTTGTAGTCCTTATCAAGAGCAGAGAATACAGATGCAGGGAGAATGAATGTTGAAGAGGTAACTGTTATCACTGCATACCAAACTTTATTTTACATTCATGACTACATTTAATGATTGTTGTTTTGCTTACACCTTTCAGACAATGCATTTTTTAAAAGCTGAATATACACTCCATCATATCAAAGAACTACTACTGCATTCTTTGAAAATAAGTAGATATTTAGATTTGATCACCTGTAAATACTGATGATAGTCTGATATCATCTAATTCAACAACTTGAGAAAATTTCATAGGTTCCTAGGTGTATAGGAACAAATTAGTCTGTTGATCTGTAAGTATTTTAATCCACGCAAGTATGAATCCCAAAAGATAAGATGGATACTTACATGTTTGAAATTATGCCACTGTAAGATGTAGTAAAGGAAGTTTTTTCATCTAGTATATATATATATATATATATATATATATATATATATATATATATATATATATATATAATTTTTTTTTCCCTGACAACAGTGCAGGCCAGGCTGATTTGGTTTTCGGTTGACACAGCGAAATTAGTTTTTATTCTTCAGACATTACACACACACACACACACACACACACACACACACACTAGTTGCTTTGATAGTGGACAGTACAGATCATTCAAAAATGGAATGGATAGGAAAGGAAAACAAAATAATTTGAATGTCATATAATTTAAAGGCTTTTGAAATGCAGCTATACTGAAGCAGGCAATGCTACACCAGTTCTGATCACTATAATGTCTTTAACATGTTCAAATTTCACAGCAGAGTTTAGTTAGAAAAGTGGGGGTAACTTCCTATAAAGTAACAATTCTTTCTCTAGTTCTCTTTCAAGGTGAGGTTTCTGGGTTCACATTAATTCATATACCTGAAATAAAGTTGAGACATACACATGCTTTCAATGGTGGTATCTACAAATAGAGCAAACATTGTTACTAGAGTTGTTTTATCTTTTTTAGTAGATATGCATCATTTTTATGTGTTGTGTTGTGATGTAATTTTGGTGTTTAGTATACCCTTTTGGCTGGGAAGATATTTTTCATTTCTGTACAGTTTTGCTGGACCATGATTTAGACACTTATGAAACTCTAGTGGTTTACTGAAATAATATAAACCAAATAGTACTGGCACATGTTGGAGAAGATGCTCAGAGTTTTTGTTAATACACATCTACAAGGCTTTATTTAGAGTGTTTAAAATATTTTTACTTTTTAACGTCAAAAATTCTGATCATTTTTTCTAACCTGCCCTTTACAGAATGTGTTAAGCATCTTACTTTGTCTTATTAATTCTTATTGAACATTCACTGGCATTTTTTGCTTAAAAGTTATTTGTGTAAATTTAGTAAAGTTTAAGAGAACAAATGAGGCTGGAGTTGAAGAAGATACTGATTGTAGCCAAGGACCATGTGACATGCTTGTGTTCTCAGAAATGTACATCATTAGACATTAGCAGTTATACAGGCCAATATGCCATATATTCTAAATTGTAACATATTTGTGTTATTATTTCCTTAATACAGTGTTTCAGTTAACTCCCGCTCCATAATCCGTTTGCCTGCATGTTGTGACTTACTTGTTTATCTGATGTTTGGCCATACCCATACCTCTCAACTGTCCAGATTTTTGCAGAATGCCCAGATCTTTGCCTCATATTTTTGGTATGTTCCTCATAAAATTTGAGGTTTTCTGGATTATTGTGGCAAATAAGAGAGGACTGAAGTCATTATATAATGTCAAGCATTTCAGTTTCAGACTTCATATTCTTCAGAAAAGCATGGTAACACAAGACCTTGCATTCTATGAAATCTCGAAGTTTATAAGAGCAACATTTAAAATTTGTCCCTATTTTTGGATCTTTGTCCCCCTATTATTTTTGGCTTTGTCCAAGGTCATACATTTATTAAATTTTAAATGAAATTTCATGGTGTAACATGTTTTGCTATACTGTGTGGTATGTGACACACCATTACATCATAGTATAATCAAGTTCCTTTGTTTTTGTAGACACCAGTGGAAAACATGTCTACAATGAAGACTATTATTTTTACTAGGATATAAGTGTAATAAAGTTTTTGACCATTGGTAACACATTCTCCGTAACCAGATTCAGTTTAGTTAGTGAGCTAGAGAGAGTGAGAGACAGAGAATATGCAGTATATTGGTTCCCACAGAAAATGGCCAGAAAAGTTGCTGGAAGTAAATGGAAATGATTGAAGCAACAGCCGGTAACACGTTTCATAATGTTTCTCATAAAATGTAAGTAAACCAAAAAAGACAAGTTCTTAAAAATACAACTATAGTTTGGGAAGAGGAAAATTATATGCATTGCAAATTACTGAATTGCCATTAAAAAAAAAAAACCTAACTAAAAACACAGAAGGATAAATTAGACAAGGTATTACAAAGATAACATAGGTTCATAGGTTCATACTAGGCTATCTGCCCGAGGGCATTTACAAGCCTAGCCCATCGTTTTGTGGCTTACGCCACCCCTTTAGTATGGGGAACTATACCCATTATTTTGCTGTGCCTCTGTCGAGCAGTGACACTGAGGTTATCCCTGGGGTATATCTGTGATCTCCCATCCATTGGTCAAGATTTCTCTTGAACAAGGCCAGCGAGGTGCTCTGCCTCACATGTACCGGGATTTTGTTCCACAACATAGGGAGTCTTTGGGTGATGAATCTATCCCTCCAGCACGTCCTATTAATAGCCATGTCAAGGTTTAAGTCTCCCCTTGTGGCTCTGATGGATCTAGATTTTTTGAGGTGAAGCATATTCATCAAATCTGGGTTTGACATGGCCTTGTATGTTAGGCAAAGGTCACCTCTGAGCAACTGAATAGAGCTGGAGTTCTTTCAGTCGGGCAGCATAGGACAGATTTTTGAGACCCTTTATCCTTTTGGTGAGGAACTTTTGTGGCCTCTCCAGCTGCTGCAAGTGTCGGGTCAGATACATTCCGAATGGGGCATTGTACTCAATCATTGGTCTGATGAGTGATGAGTAAAGGGAGACTATGACATGTAAAGAAGTTAGATTTTCAGTGTGTTTGTCACAGTATATGATTTCCATATTATTAATTACTTAAAAGATGAGGTATGCTTTTACTAAATCAAACTTAGTCTGAATTAAAACAGTCATCTGATTTGAAGCCCTGTTGTTCACTGTACAGATCCCCTCTCGGTTATTTACATCATAAGTTCCATTCTGTAGAAATGGGAGTGGGGAACATCCAATTTTGAAGTTAAATACTACAAAATAAGGTAAATGGGTTAATGTGTGTGCTTCTATATGAGGGGTTTTAAAAATTATAAAGGTCTAACAACTGACTTGAATTAAAATCTATCGATATCTCTTTCATTTTACAGAGAAAGTGGACTGGCAGTCTGAATTTCTAAACTGGCTGACTAAATAGTGTATCAGATAGTTAAGTCACCCTGAGTAGATGTGTTTTGCATGAAGACTTGCAATTTGTATTATACTTTTCTTCAGTGAATAACATTTAATCAATCTGATTGGTGGCAAAAGCTAGTAAAATCTCTTATTGGCTGCATTGACTAACCAGCAAGCAAGCAAGACGTGGAAGTAATCAGCATTGCATAAGTAGAGGACTCTGTTATTTGACATTCATTCATTGGTAGAAAATAAGTTTTATGTTCTGCACTGAAATCTTTAGATATTTTAAATCACTTTGCACAGATGGCTTCTTTATCTGTGTGAAGTTAGTAATACTTCCTTGAGTCTCAGTCAATAATAATGCTGGTCATTTGAACCTGTCATAGACTTTTGTGGTATGTTTTATGACTCTAAAAAGATTGCCTTGTTGATGTGGTATCCCAAATAGAAGATGTTCAATCTTTTGTACTGTTATGTCTAAGAAGAGTTGGCCAGGTCACCCACAGATTAAAAAAAAAAAAACAATGATTTATGATAACAGTAAATATTTTATTTGTTAAAAAAAAGTAATGGTTGAGAAAAGAAAGGTTAGTAGAATAGATATTTTGTAGATTTAACTTATTACAGCCTGGTGATGCCTTTAGGTGCTTCGACAGTTGCATACTACTGACACCTCCAGGCATCAAGTATTGCTGTTCATATTTGCATTAATAATGTTAAAACCATGATACATACAAGTAGCAAAATATTTTATCTTAAGGCTTACACAATAGCAAGCACAATTGTGTTGATATTTGACCTCTGTCTAGTCCGGGTAAAGAGATTAATTGCTATTCATATAATATTTATAATGTCATAAATGTCATCTTTTTCTAAATATCATGACAACCAAGTAGCATATATATAACTGCTTATCCTCATATGAAAGCTCTCAGCTGGATGAACAAAATGTTGCTAACACTATATGTGTAACTTGATTGTTTGTTGAAATATCGTAAGTCGTTTTCAAAATGTTACAAATCTAATACTTACTATCTTTACTGTGACTTATACAATCCAGTTATTAACTTAGAACCTAAAGAATACTACCACTATAAAACGGTTCCAGAGCTGAGCATTTGTTTGAAATGTGAGGACATAATTGGATTCTATCAAAAGCTTGGGCTCCACCCATTGGGAGTTACAGTGCAAAGTTGGAAAGCTCCATTGGAGAGAATGAGTTAAAAAAGTAATATCTGTCAAATCAGTTTTGTTTTGAAGTTGCAGCAAACAAATGGAACTGCAAGCAAGCACTTTTATTGTTCAACATAAAAAGTTAACTGATTGTCAGAGTAGAAGGGATGCACAAGACAATGAAACAGAGATATGATATACACTAAGCAATTAAACAAAAAGTGGCCCAGAAACCTGTTTGTAGATATTCCATGATAATTGTCATAAAAGGGGTTCATAACATGAAAAAAAAAACAGTAAAAAAAAAAAAAGTACTAATTATGCTTCTACATGAGAATCACAAGAGGTAACAGGCTTAAACAGTCATGATGCATATGTTAAGAGAACAGGTATGTAATTGTTAGTCTATAGCATACTTCAAAATTGTCCATTATTATGAGGTACACTTGTCAAATATTTTGCCCACTTGTCCAATACTATGTCAGATTTTGCTGAAGAAATGTTGAGAGGACTGGTTTATAGCAGGTGCAAAACACATACTTCAGAATGTAATTGGAAAGCTGAATATACTTTGACCGCTAGACAAAAAAATACACCTGAGATATACCATTTCAAGTGTATTCTGTAAATGTAAATGGACCTATGGAGCTATATTACAAAAAACTGAGAGGAAAGACTTTTTTTTTCATAATTTACATTTATTAACCAGGGTAAACTCTGATGATGGCAGACCTTTCAGTTTCAGCCTAGAGGTTAAGGAAGAACAGTCAAGACAGATGTGTAAACAAATTGATACTAAACATGTAAACAAATTTATACTAAAAGAAGTACACTAACAAAATTTTTTTTTTTAACAAATTGTACATAATTGATATTACGTACATTATCCACACAGTATTACAATATACTAGATAATGGATGCTGTTTGAAAATGGTGGTCTGCATAATAGCATGCACAAAAAAGAAAGGGGCATGAAGAAGGCGGTATTTAATGTGAAAGTGAAGGAGCAAAGATGTTGGAGATTTACCACCTCTCAAGTACAATTATTGATGGAGAGGGAGGTTCAATTAAAATCATTCATAGATGTTAGATAATCTGACCTAAAGGCAATCAATTGCCTTTGGCCTAGTTAAAAAAAGTATCTTTTTATTTATGTTCAAAACTTGGAGTAATATTTCAAGTCTTTGAGATGAGTGAGGTGGAACTTTCAGACTTTAGGAGCAAGAGAAGAAAAGTTGTGATATATATATATATATATATATATATATATATATATATATATATATATATATATATATATATTACAGTTTAGACATCGAGGTTAATAAAACTTATCCTAAGTGTGTTTGTCCTGAAATATTAAACAAAGGTATTTCCATGGCTCATTTAGAAGCTAGTTGGGAGGATTCAACATGATGTAATCTAAATAGGGGATAACCAAGTAAATGGCCTGGACTTTGCTTGGTATGTAGGTACTTTACTTTACTGAGTGTCAGTGATGATCATATATAGAGGAAAGGGAAAAGGTGGAAACATTTTGTAGGGATTTTGTGTTAGAGACTGAAGCATCAACTGTTAACAGAAGGCCTTATTCAAAATTGCTTTATCTATTGAAGATGTTGTAACAAAGAAATGTGTGATTTTTATGGACACAGAGAAGAACACAGTTGAACTTATTCCTATTTTTTTCAATTTGTAAATAAAAGGTTAAAATTGATCAAACTAGATGCCCAGATATTTGAAAGAGGAAGTTTTTATTTGGTGAGCTGTTAAGATCGTTAATGTCTAAAGGATACGGGCCTTTAAAAATGTGGTAGTGTGACAAATAGCATAGTTTTAGTCCTAGTTGTATTCTGAAGTTACTTTTAGTGTAATTCAAAGTAGAGACAGAGTGCAGATCTGATTCTAGTTGGCACTGTTAGGAAAGGTGTGAAGGGTTTGATCAAAATAGTGGCACATCATCCATATAAAGTATGCACAGAATATGTGGTAGCTCATTCAGGAGCTTATTCATAGGAGGTTTCTCGGCTAGCAGAGGTAGAGTCCTTATAAGCCTACCATGTTAATGCCAAATTCCCCCATTTGTCCTTATTAAGTGAACATATTTTGCAGAGATAGTCTGTGGTCAACACCAACACTCCCTGTCCATGAGGGACATGGGTACCACCCTGGAGTGAATTTGTTGGCTTCCATCCATTTGTTCAGGTTGCACTTGAACAGGGTCAATGAGGAGCTCAGCTTCATATGAACTGGAAGTTTGTTCCAAAGAAGCAGCAGTCTCTGGGAGGCATATTTGTCTCTTCCCCATGTAAAATTGTATCTTGAATGTAGTAGATATATAACAGTTTATAGATGATTTCAGAGAGTTATCAGCATTTTCTTTACAAGACATTTAAAAAAAAATTAACTGTGTGTGTGTGTGTGTGTGTGTGTGTGTGTATGTGTGTGTGTGTGTGTATATATATATATATATATATATATATATATATATATATATATATATATATGTCTACTTTGATCCACTGAAAATTAATTTCACTGAATTTCAAAACACTCACACCAAATTGCTGAAAGCTCAAATCATTGAAAACTCAACAGTACTTATATTCAGTGAAATGTGATTCAGTGAAATGAGTTTTCAGTGATTAGCCTTCAGTGATTTTTTGAGGGTGAACTGAAATTCAGTGAATATGTATATATATATATGTATATATATATGTACATATATATATATATGTATATCTATATATGTATATATATATATATATATATATATATATATATATATATATATATATATATATATATATATATATATAGATATATATATGTATATAGATATATATATATATATATATATATATATATATATATATATATATATATATATATATATATATATATATATATATATATATATATATATATATATGTATATATATAGATATATATGTATATATATATATATATGTATATATATATATATATATATATATATATATATATGTATGGTTGTAAAAGAATTATCTACTTCTCAACCTTCTTCTGTGAGGGCCTCTAACTTCTATAAGGTCAGATCAAATTACCAAACCATATAAGATCAAAAGTTTAATCTACATGGTTAGGCAAATAGCACTTTTGTATATAGTTCATTATTTGTATATCATATATCGGTATGTATTAGGGTATGTATTAGGAGTCACTGATTAATGTTGTCTTTTTCACTGTTGACAAATGCTTTTATCTGTGTTATTTGCACTTTAGTCATAAAATAAAATAAAATAAAAATTTTTGAAAAATAAAATAAAAAAAAAGAAATATGCTGTAGGAAAGCATATATGACATAGACAAAAGATACTATAAAAATGTGTATGGTATATGAAAATATAATGTGTTTCAAATGTTTCATGTAAATGTTCTTGAATTATGAGAAAGATTGATACCACTAGCCAAAGTACTAAAAAGTTGTATTAAATGCTAATAGTGGATTTTGAAACAATTGCCTTGAAATTATGAGTGAGGGTATAATTTAGCATTTTGAAAGCATCACAAAGATTTTAATAGATATCATGAATAACAGGTTCTATATGAAGCATTTTAAAATAAGATAAAATAATGATCTGGTCATGTGTTCATTCAAATAGGAGTTTCTTAAGTTTATATTTAATTAACAAGCACTTCTTTGTAGTGATGTTGAGCATGGAGACTCATAATCACCTTTGGATGTACTTTTTTCCCAGTGAATACTACTAAATTACTCTTATTGGCAGAGAACAATTGGTTAAGCTATTTAGTGGTTGTGTAGGAAAATCATGTAGTAAGTTCTAGAAATAAGCTGCATTGCATAATTTATGAATCATATGATGGATCTGTTATTTATTGACGCTTACAGAGTTTTTTATGTTTGGGCTAGACTCTTTAAAAATGATATGACAGTAACACTTCTTTCTTCTTTGTTGTTTTTTCCCTGTGCAAGGTTTTGAATACAATGCCTTATCAATAAATGAAACTATAGTATTCTAGACTTGTCATAAGGCTGTATGCTATGTTCTGTTATTCAAAACACCTTATCCATTGGATCTACGTCAGTGTATCGAAAAACCACATTGTTGAAACACATATGGTTGACAAAGTAGTTAACCAAAAAACTGACATCAATTTTCACAACACAAACAACATTTTTACAGGAGGGGCAAGCCCCCTTTAACCCCACCTGCTAATTATTTACAGTAGACTCCTTCTTATCACGCCTCTCTTAAACCAGCCTCCTCTTTAACTGTTCACCAAATTTCTGCCATAGCCCTAGCAAAAGACAACAGTGAAGAACAAGACTTCCACCTCCTCTGGGGAAATAATGACAGGCATTTGAGTTTTAGACTTCATATTTATTAGAAAAATGCATACTAAAACAAATTCTGCTATTCTGGTTAATTTATAACTGAGAAATGCTATTTTGTATGCTTTTTCTGATTTACCAGCGATTCATTTATCCAGCTTAAGGTCCAGTCCCAGTGAGACCAGATAAGTGGGAGTCTGTTGTATGCTAACTCTGAGCTAGCATTACACTGGGGAAAAGGGCAAATTCCCCGATCCCTACTGTACCACAATTTCAGTCAAACCAAATTGTCAACCATATGGTCTCAACCATATGTTACAAAGACATGCATCTGGAGCATTTCTCCCCACGCTGCTGTGGAAAATTGTCTCATTCCAAGTTGGACTTTCCCAGTTAAATGTTAAATAAAAATAAATATGTGTTTTGACAATTTGGTCCTTTGACTAATTTACAAAGACCCTCTCCATTTATCTGTTACCTGTAGTGCATGCACAAATGATCTTCCGTAGTGCCATAACTATGTACTTTTTGTCTGTACAGCTTGAAAAGTGAAAAAGACTGACTTTTTCACATTTAGTCTCCACATATATTGCATGTTGCTATGAGATACTCACTTACAAGGCTCTGGTTTACCATGATCATCACCATTAATTTAGCTTACCTCTCCCACTTAATTACACCCACTTCCAAGTGTTGTAGAGTAAAAGAGAATACATAGAATGAGAAACAGAGCACGGCTACACCGAAGTTTGGATGAAAGTAATGGCTCCGTCTTCAGAAATGAAATATTATACCACAAGAGAACATCACCAGTGGGTATGCAATCTCTGAGCGAATATATTTCCACTCATAATTCTGACCTAGGGTGATTACTTGCATTTGCCTTCTGAGTTCAGTGTTGGAAGGATTATCTTAGTTGAAGTGGTTCTTAACAAAGACTTGTTTAGTTATATGCTACTAGTTATTGCACTTTCCAGGACTAGTTAAGTGTTATGGCCTTGCTGTAACACTTAAATACTTGCCGTATTTGTTATACTTAGCATTTTTGTCAAGTGTCATATATCATGTAATATCCCTGTTATAAACTAATTCCTCAGGTATTTATTAAAGTTGTATCACATTTTGATGGAATGTTTTGCATGAGAGAGAAAATGAGAGGGGGAAAGAAATGACTCATGAGTTTCCAAGTACATTTCTCTGAACCTTTTACTAAGAATTATCTGCTTGCTGTGTATAGAGATACCAAAAACAGAATGCAAAATAATTTCATGATACATTCTATGAAGTTCTACTACATTCTGTTTATGTAAAGGAGTTTGGGTATGACTTTTCTTTTGGGTGAGGAATTTTAGTGCAGGTCCAAGACATACATATTACTTCTACTGGTTTTTAATAAAATGGACACAATGGCCTAACCAGGTTTGAGCTGTAGGTAACTGGTAAGCAGGAAATGACAGTCTATCTGTGGGATGCATCTGCAAAGTCAATGATAATTCGCTGAATGTTTTACTAAGAAATGTCAGTGATAGTCTGGGATATTGATTCATGTGTGTGAACACCATAGGTAGGCTTGCATGTTCATTGTCAGTTTGCAAAATGCTATGTTCTTCTGCTTTGCAATGGATAATTAAATAAACAGTCATCAGTGTAGGGAATGCAATGTATGCCTGTAATAGTAAGCTAATGATCCTTAGCATCAAAATTTATCATGGATGCAACACATTAAAATAATGATTTCTGCATTATATAGTTGCTTTCCATCAGTGCCCCTAGTTAGTGCAATCTGGAGTTATGTAATATAAATTGTGAGGGGCATGGGGGGGGGGTGCAGCCTCCCATTACACCCATGGCAGAATTTCTTCTATTTGCTGAAAAACACTTTATTCATTGAAACCATAATTTTTACAATGTATATTATAGATTGTGTATTGATCATTGTTTAGAAAGTTACACAGAACTTATTTGCAATGAGTTTTAGTAAGTAATGACTAAAATCATAAATAACTGTCTATAAATTTCATTTCCTTTGCCATTGGAAATATACTAACACCATTCATTCCCTCTGAAATGAAAATGCTAAAATTGTATATATTGCAAAAAATGATGATGGGTTCATGTCTGTAATATTAAAAATACAAAATGAATTCAGTCTATAGCTGTTACAATTTATGTTCCTAAGTGTTATGCTATAACATTTCAAACTTTTCAGCTACATAGTTACATATTTATAGGGACCACTTGCAGGAAAACTTAGAAAGTCACAGTGTTGCCTATTTTGTTCAGCATGCACATGCACACATAGACAAAAATAGGCACCTATAGCTACACACACACACACACACACACACACACACACACACACACACACACACACACACACTGTATGTGTGTGTGTATGTGTGTGTGTGTGTGTGTGTATATATATATATATATATATATATATATATATATATATACGTGTGTGTGTGTGTGTGTGTGTGTGTGTATGTATGTGTGTTTGTGCGTGTGTGTGTGTAAAGATGTTATTTATTTGACATTTGTTAACTGGGTTAGTCTGACTGGGCGAGATGCCCTTTTTCAGCACAGACCCAAGCAGAAAAGCTCCATTACAAAAATTTAGCAATACAGTGAGTAATTCAAACATTAAGGATTAGTCATTATACAGAGCTTCTAAACAAATATACATAGTACAAAGAAAAGACATGCAAGTTGATCATAAGAACATTTTACACTTATTACGAATGACAGGGATTTAAAACAATATATGTGATAAGATTAGACAGAAGGACAGTCATAGTACTGATATGTAGTGAGAGGACTCAGAAACCTGAGGAGTAGCTGAGAGAAGAGTTTGATTGGAGGGAAGTTAGTGGTGAAGGAAGTAAGATCAGAAATTTGAGTTACTTTGGCAGTTGAGGTAGAAAGATGATGGGGCCTTAGAAGTTAAGGGAGAGGCAAGGGGGAAGATGTTTAATGTTTAAGTGGGGTCATTGCAGGAGCAGATCCAAGAGGTATGCAGGAATTTCTTTAGTGCTATTTTAAAACTGTGAGATTGTCAAGTGTGCTTATATGAAGAGGAAGTTTGTTCAAGGCTGTGGTGACAAAAGTGGCTGTGCAGTATCTTGCCAATTGATTTGTTAGGTTTGGAGATACACAACAGGAGCTGGTGAGAGCTACACAGATTTTGCTTAGGGATATAGGGGAGATAAGATTAGTCACAGATGGACAAGCAAGGAGATGGTGGGGGATAGTGTGGGTCAGGTGAAGCTGTGGCATTGTGGTGTTGGAGTTCCAGCCAGTGAAGTTTTTTTTAGGGAAAGGGCAGTTGCGCATTCGGTAAGGGAGATTACTGGTGAATCGAGCTATTTTACTATAGATCTGTTCAAGCTTGGTAGTCAGGTTCATTTGGAGTTGGGTGAATAATGGTGCGGCATAGAGAAGGGTGGGACGTAGGTAAGCTTGAGCTAGGGACAGTTTAGATTCTGGAGTTAGGAATTTTTTGTTCTGGTACAATAGTCCAAGTTTTTGCAGAGGTTTGTTAGATACAGTTATTAATGTGGATGTTGAATTTAATTTCATCATCTACATAAACTCCGAAGAGTTTGGTATGTGAGTCTACTTTGATAGGAGTGTTATTTAGAGAGGAAATGGAGAAGGAGGGTTTGAGATGATGGAGAGATTTAAGCAGGAAAAGTAGAAGTTTAGTTTTGTTAGGGTTAATCAGTAGTTGATTAGTAGAAAGCCATATTTCACCTTAATGTAGAGATTCTTGAGTAAGGGTGAGTAGGTGAAGAAGATTGTCAGATGTGGAGATGAGAGTTAATTCATCAGCATATTGAATCAGGGGTGAGTGAGGGCAGGAAAGGTAGAGATTGTTAGTAAAGATGTTGAATAAGACCGGCCCGAGGATGAAGCCTGGGGGAACCCCAGTTTGAATAGAGAGAAAAGGGGAGGTAGAAGAGAGCCATTAAAAAGACTTTAGGATATCAGATAGATAACTAGAGAACCAGCTAAAAAAGGAGTTACAGAGGTTAAGGTAGGCTAGTTTGGAGAGAAGGAGCTTATGGGATACAGTATCAAAGGCTTTAGAGAGGTCAAGGAACAGGCAAGAGACTAATTTGTTATAATCAAGAGATGAAGAAACGTCTTGAGTAAAAGATATAAGAGCACTAGTGGTGCAATGATGAGATCTGAAACCATGTGGAGTGGGGGGGGGTGAATGCTTTGCAAAATGTGTTGGTTTGCTTGGGTAGTGGTATGTTAGAAGTGTGTGTATGTGCGTGTGTGTGCGTGTGTGTGTGTGTGTGTGTGTGTGTGTGTGTGTGTGTGTGTGTGTGTGTGTGTGTGTGTGTGTGTTTATGGTACTGTTAGGGAAAGTGTGTTTAGTACCCTAATATGTATTCTTGTAGTTAAAGGTAGGATTATGGTCAGCAAACATGAGTAGGGTGAAGCAAGGGATACAAGGAGGTGACAGTTACTTTATGCTCAGCTGTTTACTTCACCAACATCTTTTAATCTGTTTGAATTCCTCTCCTCAAAAGCTTGATGAGCTCAAGGACCATTCATGGTGTTAATCCGAATTGCTTGGAGTGTTGTTTCCTAAACGATGAGCACAATTTCCTGATTCATTCAGGCTTTCCATATCATACAGGGATTTTGAGGTAGAGCTAGATGCTAGATAACTGAATTTGTTCGCATTACTATTATTGTCTGACTATCCATTAGTTTTCCTTTGTAATTTTGCTCTGGATATATTTGTACATAATCCAAGAGTACATGAAGCTAAACTACTGTCACTTTTATATACAAATTTTGACCATAATATAAGGCATTCATATTTTATTTCTATACCTTTCTTATACCATGAATTATCACCCAGGTGGAATTTGTAGGAGTCTGACTGGCTTCTGTCCCACATGCACAAGTGGAATGTCACATTAATTATTATTTTATTTATTTGACCTTTGTTGACCAGGAAAGTCAAACTGAGCAAGAGCCCTTTCAGCTGAGACCTGGGGAGAAAAGTTCCACATGCGATCCATATAAACTAAACAATTATTGATATAAATATTCAGCCCCAGTTACCTTTGCATAGTGTAGATCAAATTATTAATGAAATGTATATCCTTTAGAGATTGTTTAGCCAAATATGCTTCATGGCTGCTGCATTCTGTTTGGTTGCACATACTGGGAATAATTCAATCACATTCCCCTATATTTAATATTTATATATGTGTACTTATGGGCAAGTAATCTGTCTGAAAGAGATTCTGTATGTCACTGGAATACCTTAGTCCATCCATCAATGTTAGGGAAAATGCATTTTTAACATACCACAAAGCTTCAATGTTTGTTTGCTTGTTTGTTTTCTCAATTATTTATTTTTTGTCTATTTTATATCATTTAGGGCAGCAGTTAAGTCATCTGAAGTATTACAATGGACCAATATAATTTGAACAAACATCATGGTTAAATAATGATTTGATGTGTGTATCACAATGCATAATAGTCAAGGGCTACAGAAAAGAATGTCGCTCACCACCACATATTAAATAACATGTAGGTATACTGGAATCATTCCTCTCCAACTATTTTTTCTCTCTATTTCTTTTCCCCCTTGTTTCTTCCTCTTAGTTTGTCTCTGTCTCTCCCTCTCTCTTTCGGGTTCTGACATGATTATGGTATACTTACTCATGTTATTTAATGTGTGGTGGTGAGCGAGACATATTTGTTTACTACTTATGTTGTTTTGTAGCAATCCTAAGCAGTCTGGCAAGCTATATGAAGTATCTCAAACTCAGTATAACTACATGGCCCCTAGATAATACTTTTTCAAAGCCTGATTCTATTCATCTGATTTATGGCTGTATTGTTTCTGCACTTGCAATCTCATCACTGAATCTGCAGTGGTTCAATTAACATCAGGTTTATTAAATGGAAAGTAAAATGTTAGGAAATAATATATGAATAAGGAAACCACAGACAGGCGCCAAGAGGTGAATCTTAGTGTTAGCTAAGAAAATCATTCCAGTTTAGTACAACAACTTACTACAAATCAGTTTAAAGAATAGAAGTACCTGAATCTACAGGAAGGTTTCACTTATAGTTACATTTTAAATTATGTAAGCATTTATTTATATTATTATATTCATTATTTATTTATTTATTACCACTTGTTTACTGGGAAAGTCTGACTGGGTATAGAATTATCCTTTTTCAAAGGCCCAGTGAAAGAAACACAATAAGTAATACCAAAACAAAGTATGAGATACTTTGAGTACATTAAACATTTGTAAAAATGAACACAATGGCAAAAAGACCAATAAATATTCAAAAAAATGAAAAACACAAACCAAGATATGATAGAAAAAATACAGAGGTAGAATAATAAATAAATAATATGTTTACATATGGATAGATATTACTTGCTGGTACAATACAAATATTTAAAAAGAAAAAAAAATCAAAAATGTCAGATAATATTAGTTGTAGTATGCTACCACAAATTAAGGCTCAGTTAGTAAAGTAAGAGAGACAGTTTCCATAAAGTAAAAAGAAAGAAGAATGTTCTACCTTTGGGATTAGGGGGAAAGGCTTAGTAAGCTGAAACTAGTAGGAAGCTAAGAAAAACATTTAGTAGTTAAAAGATAGGGCAAGAATAAGTATATAACTGTAAAAGAATGTTAATAGTTAAATGTTAAGAAAAATTGCAGACTTTTTTTTAATGAAAGTATCATGGAAATTATGCAAGTTTCCCATTAAGGACATGCAAGTGTTGTGTAGAGTGGTTACCATAGCTCTCAACCTTCCATCTCCAAAATGAGTAACACTAGCCCTTATAATGTGGAACAAATGGGCAAAATGTGGAACACATACTAACGGCTTATTAACAGCTTCAACTAGGAAGGTCATAGGATGGTTTAAATACGCTCCTTTTACTTATAAAAATATCTTTTAATTAATTATTATGATTCATTTCTATTTACCATGAATATCAGTTAAAAACTTCCTAATACTGAATGTGTGACAGACCCTTTCAATGTGGAACTTTGAGGAACATGAACTTTTTAAGACCGCAAATGAGGTACATTCCACATAATGATATACGCGTGAGAAGTATGTTGGTTACTAGTTCTGTCCGACTAGCTTTTAAATGCACAGTGTCCTATGATTCAAGCCAGTAAGCCAGACTGCACGAACTTTATAGATATTTTCCACTATTTGGCTTATCAGTATCACATAACTCAAGAGTTCAAGCATCCTGAGAAATATGTGGCTTATAAAGTGCTTGATGTACATTACATTACGGGTTTGTCCCAAGTATGGTTTAAACCAAAAGATGTTTTATAGACTGGCTAGACTCTTCACTTATGTAATATGTATCCAAGTCAACAAACAAAATGGTGTGCTAGCAAATGGAGCTCGATATTTTAATATTTTAATTGAGCTTAAGGCTCCAAAACTGCAAAGTTGTTATACTAAGTAAGTAGAGTGTAAGGGTACCTGCACAAAAATGTTAACTGTGCTTTATTCATTGAATTATGCTTGTGTTGCTGGGTACCAATGAAACTGGATGAGATGATGTGACATAATGTTAATAGACACTTTAGCCAAATTTATATAGAGAGGTTTAAGCCCTTTGATTTTCTGGAGATAAAATGTTTATTTTTCAATAATACCATGTTTCCTGGATGGATGTAAGGACTTTGGGCTGAAGGTAAGTGTTAGGACACTGCTATGATGATTAAGAATAACTGAGCAGAGGGGAAGATGCTACTTATTCAGGCGGGGTGAGTAGATGTACGCTGCCCTGATGGATGGTTAAAGGATGTTCTGTTGGTTATCAATTGAAGTGAAGTAATAAAGTTATGATTCAATAAGTTATGTTTATAAATTCAGTAAAGGCTGCCAAAGGTCTTTTTGGTGTGCTGTCTCTTTATTGAAGTGGAGCTTGACAAATAAGTTACATTCGTCATTCCCAAGCTATCTTCAGTCTGGCTGTTGCATTACTCACAGACACTTGCATCACTTTACCAATCTGTATGAAAATACAAAAATGTTTACTGGAGCACACATTTCTCATAATTTCTTGTATTAGAGACAAAGACTAACTCATCTGCAGTTGATCACAAACTGAATTTTATGCATGCCACAAACACTTAAGTGGTTTGTCTGCATATTGCATTTCAATTAACCCTTACAAATTAGTTTCGATGAAATGTTGATCAGAGTATTGCAAATCTGCAAAATATGCATGTCGTTTAATCTAGAGAGACAGCATATTAACTGCAGAAATATATAATATTTTCTATTCAAAATGACAGTTATTTTTTTCTGCAGTAGATGGAGACTGTAATAGCAATTGTTTTTAAGATCAAGAACATTTTTTGTAAAAAATATGGATTTTTTTTATTCGTTATGCAAAAAAAAAAAAAACTGCTGTCTAAACAGACATTTACAAATATTTACATCATGATAGCCAATAGGAAAACTATAGTGCCTAGAGTTTTGATTTATATTTGCATACTTTTTGTATCTTAGCAAGCTTAAATGAGTTATGTGCTATATGGTCTTACTGAGATGTTCTTTCAAACATAGGTTTGCAGTCGTTACTGGTGCCAGAAAATTATGTGATAGTTGTTGCTTAAACCATAACACTTTCTACTTTTGTTTAATGTGGAATTCTTTGCTCCTTTGTTTTTTCGTTGTCATAAACGTCACTTTCCAAGTATTAACTATCTGGTCGATAAATAAGTAAATGCATAAATGAATAATGAAATACTTGCTCAGTCTTAACAGTTGAAAACCATGCTTGTCTATGTGTATGGAGTTTAGAAATCATTTTATTCGTTGTAGCAGGTACCAGACTGTACCTTATGGATGTATCACATTTATTTTTTGCTTACAGATGTTGCTACATGTCCCATTTTGCAGTGTGATGTGTTGTTGTACCCCATTACTAGCACAGATATTACTACACAGAGACAGACATAAATTGTTGTATCCAATGCAGAATTACTACCTTAGCTCCAACCTTTTTGATGTGTCACACTCCATAAATCATCATATTGTTCTTGTATCTTTGTTGAATGTTCCTCCAGTCAAAATTCTGAGGAAACATTGTTTGAGATAGGACACATTACAACTCTGATACAGCAACACCTACATGATTAGGACAGAAATGCTAAGATGCTGGCAACAGCAAATTCAGAATTAGATGCATTAACCCAATAATATGGCTCTGGTCACACTTTGCAACAAACATAACTATATACAGGCAATGAAGACATATATCTGTGTATGGTTAATAACAGACATTTACATAATGAACTTAATTAACAAGCCTTTAGTCCTCATGACAAATAAGATGGGGCTGTATGCATATTAATGGACTTTAGTAATCAAATGGCCACCATCATCATGAGTGGAAGTTAAACAATTTGTTTCATGTACTTAGTGATGTTTATAACTTACCCACCAAGTACAGGCATGTCACTGGTGCTTCCGCTGCTCTAGAGTGGTGTGTGTCAACTAAAATTTACAGTTTATGACAGTTCAGGGTTTTAGCTTCTCAACATTCTCATTCGTTTTCAAAAACGTCTTTGTCTTTCGGCTTTTCCCGGTTAGGGGTCGCCACAGTGGAACTCCAGTCCGCTAATGATTGGTAGTGGATTTTTACATACCGGGTTACCAGCCCTGACGCACAACCCTCAATGAAGGCATGCCCCATTCATGTATGCCTCCACACAGAAGACGCTCTAGTTGAGAATCGAATGGGAGAACATCTTGGTATGAGGCGACAACGCTACCGCAGCACCACCACCGCAGTATATGCTCTAAAAATAATTTTACAGATACGTTGAGATCACATTCTTCCTTTTCAGTCCTCACTGGTTCTTACAGAAAATAAAGTAACAGAGTGTTTAAGGCTTGTCTTCTTTTGTTAAGACATCATATTTGAAAATCTCAACTTTTATAGTTATTAAGAACATGAAAAGTTAGATTAGATGTAAAAACAACTTTGCAAAAAGCATAATTTCTTTTCTTCTTTCAAGTTGCTTCCATCTTTAAATTCTGCAATAAATTCTGATCCCTTATTTAGTGATCTATTGTTCTAAACATATCTGCACATTTCATAGTCTTTAATTTGGCATTGACATGTAGAAAATCATATACATCTAGTGGTTTATTAAGTGTTAAGCTTATTGGTATAATAATTACTTTCATTCTCCCACTTTTTTTCCCTCTAAGTATATCCTGTCATAATCCAACCCCTTCACTTGTCCTGCTATTTAATTAGTAAGGATATTTAATACAATTGTAGGATCATAGGATCATAAGATTGTAGGATCGTAGGAAGTTACTAGGCTACTGGTCCTGAGGCCCTTACAAGCCTAGCCAAGAATTTAGCCCATGTTCAAACAAGTCATCACCCTATGCTCTGTCTAGCAGGGACATAGATGGAATCCCAGGAGTGTATTTTCTGTTCCCCATCCAGTTATTTAGGTTGCGCTTAAAAAGTTTTAATGAGGTACACTGCTTTATGTTGAGAGGGAGTCTATTATACAAATATGGGAGTCTCTGGAACACAAATCTGTTCAACCAACAAGTCCTATTGATGTCACAGACCAGGTTGAGGTTGAGTATGCACATTACTGAAGTGGAGTTTGACTTGCGGATATGCAGCAGTCCCATGAGGGTGGGATTTGAGATTGCTTTGTATGGCAGACAGAGGTCACCTCTGAGGAGTCTGTAGGAGACTGAGTAGAGGGGCAGGGCTTTTAGCCTATCTTTGTAGCGTAGATGTTTGAGGCCCTGGATTCTCTGGGTGAGAAACCTCTGTGGTCTCTCCAACTGCTGCATGTGCTTTATGAGGTACATGCTGAAAGGGGTATTGTACTCAGTAATGGGGCTTATAAGGGATGAATACAGGGATATTATGACCACTTTGTCCCTGGATGAGATACCCTTGCTATTGGGGTGGGTCACGTAGAAAGCTTTCTGTACAATGGGGGCAATATGGTGGTAAAAAGTCAGTTTGCTATCAACCTGAGTGCCCAAGTCCTTCACGACTGATTGCATGCTTAGTGCCTTATTATCAGTGTGATAATTTGTGCAGATGTCACTCTCCCCAAAAGGGATGATGACGGATTTTTTTGGTATTCAGTTTGAGGCAATGTTTCTGGCACCAGTCATTTGTCTGGGTGAGACCCTCTTGAAGGATTTATACATCACTAGGAGAATTGATGACAATACCCAGCTTGCAATCATCTGAGACTTGGTCAGACATTGTCCACTAGATTTGGCCTGCACCTCTGAGAAGTATATCTCAACCAGCAGAGGCCCCAAGACCGATCCCTGGGGTACACCGCTTGTTACGGGTCTACTACTTAAGGTGGCTTCCCCATTTTGACTAGGTGGGTTCTGTCAGTGAGCCAGTTTGCTACCCATCTGGTAGCATATGGATTGATGCCTAGTTGAGAGAGTTTATCTATTATTTCTGAGTGGGGAATAATATTGAAGGCCTTGGCCAGGTCAAAGTAGGTGATTTGCAACATCTTTTCCTCATCTGTGGCCATGGTGACTGTCTCAAAGAAGTCATCCAAATTTATCAGGCATGACCTCCCCTTGACAAAACCAAACTGTGTAGGATCTAGTGTCTGGAGGTTGTGAATGTCCTTGTTAATGGGGTCCATGATAATCCGCTCCATAGCCTTGCAGATCAGGCTAGTTAGGTTGCTGGGTCTATAATTTTCTGGACTGGTGGACGCTCCACCTTTGTGCAAAGGGATGACAGTAGCTGTCCTACATTTGGCTGGGACAAAGCCGGTACTCAGACTTTGGTTGAATAGTGTGTCTAATGGTATTGCAGGTTCCTCCCTGAATTCATGTTGGATGCAGCCTGGGATGTTATCAGGTCCCACTGAGGCTGTATTTTTTGCCTTTGAGAGGGCAGTGATTACTTGCTCCCTAGAGATAAAAGGAGGTGGGCAGGTGTTGCGGATGTCCATTTTACTGATCAGGGGACAGAGGAGTGAAGTTTTCACTGAACCTGTCTGCCAGCCGGTTGGCTATCACACACACACACACACACACACACACACACACACACACACACACACACACACACACAGGGTTTGTGTATGTGGTGTCCTTGACCACCAGTTCTGAGCAGATCTGGATGCATCGTTTCAGACTGCTGACATGACATATGTGAAGAAACCCTTATGATTGCCTTTAGTAGACGTGACCAGTTTGGACTCAACGTTTGCTTTGGAGGATTTCACTAGTGTTCTTATTTGCTTTTTCAGGCTAAGGAGAGATTGCTTCCAATTAAGACACCTGCTCCTACTTGGCCCTGGACAGCAATTTTTTTCACTTTATTATAGAGTTTATTTATTGCAGATGTCCATCAGACAGGTTTACTCTTCCTTGAGGAGGATGATATCATCCTGTCTGGTATTCCTGATTCCATGCAGCTATATAAATGCTCATATAGTACTTTGGTGTAGGTTTATACATATGTGAAAGTTCCTGTGGAAGAGGAGGGGGCTATGAAGCTGTTTATACCTTCCCTCAGGTGAAGTTGGAGAAGTTTTTTTATTTGACATTAGATAGGGGGATTTGGAGGAGATGGTGACTTCGAAAGTGACTGCTTTGTGGTCGGATCTTACCAAGGATGATGACACTGTAAGGATGCTGCAGTGATTACTCCTGTTGGTTAGTACCAAGTCCAAGATATTTTCACCTCCTGTGGGAGTGTCAACCAACTAGTCCAAGGCATTTGCATTGACAAAATCAAGGAATCTCTGGGCATTTGTGTTTTGGCATGAGTATTTCTTCCAATCTATGGTTGGATAGTTAGTCGTCCAGGATCAGGGTAATGGGTTAAATGTTGATAGAGTGGAAGCAGTCCAGATTGGTGGAGAAGGCATCTTGAGTCAGAGTTGGAGGTCTGTAGCTAGCTATGATTTGAATAGGGGTCTTGTCAATTGTTAACTGCATCTGGAGTATTTCCTGTGCATTATACTGTTTGACCATCCTAGAGGTGTGTATATCATATGTATATATATTTATATATATATATATATATATATATATATATATATATATATATATATATATAGATATAGATATATAGATATATATTGCAACACCACCTCCTTTTGTTTTACTGCCCACGGTCTAGAGTCTGAATGAATGATAGGATGAGTAACCTAGGATGGCTGGGATGCTCTCAGCAGCTTTGAACCAGGTTTCTGTGACTGCACAAATGTCAGCTTCTTCCAGGGTTAAGAATGCTTGCAATGAGTGCAGTTTTATATTTAGACTCCTAGCATTTAGCAGCATGACCTTTAGTTTACATTTAGATTAAATTTTCTTGTTGGCAGTTTTACCCTCATGGCATTGCCTAAAAAGACACTATAGGAGAGGCAAGAGCCTTTACCAGGAGCCTGAAGCCCAAGGGAGACAGATGCAGGCCATCTCTGGCAAAGTATCGTGGCTTGTCAATCATGTCATCCCTGGCTGTCAGGTACTGGATCCCTTTGGAATGACACCAGAAACTAAGCCCATTGTTAAAGTCAATCATTTTCTGTTTGTACTAAGGCATCATTCTGGGTGACGGTAGAATGCTGCTTAAGACTAAGAACATACCTGCCTGGGACACATACTCAGTGAGCTTGATCATGTCTCTCTTCATATACAGTGGATATAAACATTTTACACACCCCTATTAAAATGCCAGGTTTTTGTGATATAAAAAAATGAGAAATACCAAAGTGCCAGCAAACTGTAGCGTTTCAGTATTTATTAACTTAAACATCTAAATAACCTTATAACATGAAAAAAGAAATATAAACAGACTGGTTTCAGCTGTACAAATTACATAACCTTCATCAGTGTGATACAATTGCTTCCTTTTATAATGTGACCTATAAGTGAATCCTCTGCTAATTGGTCAATTACAAATGCTCATTAAGCCCTGGTGGGAATAAACCTCCCAATTTTATAATCCATTTCTTTTTTTTATTGTTTGACATTTGGTGCCATCCAACTTTGTTGGTCCTGTTACCATAAACCTGAAAAGTTCATTCCCGTGTCCTAGTGAATGTTTGTATAGTTATATTTATTTATTTATGTATTTATTCAGTTTGATTACCGGGGAGGTCCACTGGGCTAGGGGCCCTATTTTCAGTGGAGGCCCGGGGAGAAAAGCTCCACAGAACAAAGTTTATTTAGATACACATTTTTCAAAGATAGTAAAAAATACATGCAGTATGGTTCACTCTCCAAGAAATAAACAATCAATACAATTACAATTTATTTCAAGAGATAAATGAGAATACAGTATAATAATTAGAAGTAATATTTAGTTATGAGTACAAATTAGTAATTGAGAGTGAGGTTAGGAAGGTGAGAGGTTAGCCAGGAGTGAAGGGGGAGGAGAGTTTGAGAGGTAAGGGTGGAAGAGAGCAGTTGCAGTTCCTGTTTAGGTAGAGGTAGGAATGAAATTGAGATTTGAAGTTATTGTGGTTGTTGCAGGTCCTTAGAAAGGAGGGTAGAGCATTCCATTTTTTTGCTAGGGTAAAGGATAAGAGTAGCTGGCCAGCTGGGTGCTTAGGTTTATGAGTGGTGATCAGGTTTTGGTGAGAAGATCTAAGAGGTCTGAGGGGGGAATACGGTTGCAGTATGTTGGATAGTGCGGGGCAGTTTGAGGGTTGGAATAATAATTTGTGGACTGTGGTTAATTGGTGAAAGTCTAATAGGTTGGGGAGTTCAAGCCAGTTTAAGGAGTGAAGGGAATTGCAATGGTGAGAGGAGGATTTGGCACTGGTAGCAAATCTGGAAATTTGGTTGTAGCCTATTTCCAGTTTGGAGGTAAGTGTGGAAGATAAGTTAATGAGCAGGGGAGAGCCATACATGAGAGAGGGAAGGAGATAGGTAGAGGCAAGAGTTAGTCTGGAGGAAGGAGAGAGAAAGTGGTTGTTTCTGTAAAGTAGGCCAAGTTTTATGTGAGTTTTTTTTATGTTTAGCTGGATATGGGAGTTACATTTTAGCTGATTGTCAGTAGTGACACCGAGAAGTTTGGCAGAGGGTACGATCTCTATTGGGGAGTTGTTAAGGCTGGTAATATGAAGAGAGTTTTCATCAAGAGGGGATGATTTACAGGGGGAGAATAGAAAGATCTTAGTTTTATTGGCATTAAGAGAGAGGTGATTTAGGAGCATTCAGTTTTCAGTGGTAGAGAAGGCATTTTGAGTCAGAGATTGGAGCTCTGCTAGGTTAGTGGCGCAGCAAATCAAAGTGGAATCGTCGGCATATTGTACAATTTTGGAGTTAGGAATGACTTTATGGAAGCCGTTAATAAAGATATTGAATAGCAAAGGGCCTAGTATGGAACCTTGGGGTACTCCAGTGGGAGTAGGAAGGAAAGAGGACGTGGCTTGGCCCCATTTCACTGCTTGGGATCTGTTTGAAAGATAGCTGGAGAACCAAGAAAGGGTCTATTGGGAAAGGTTAAGATTAGAGAGATGATTTAGAAGGTGGGTATGAGAGATGGTATCAAAAGCTTTGGATAGGTCCAGCAGGACAGAAGATACCAAATTACCGGAGTCACGGGCCGAATTGACAGCATGTAAGAAGGAGAGAAGGGCAGAGTTAGTATTGTGTCCTGGGTGGAAGCCGTGTTGGGTAGGGGAGAGTAGTTGGTATTTGGTAAGGAATGGTAAGAGCTGTAGATGGATAGATTTTTCAAGAATTTTGGAGATAGGGGAGAAGATGGCTATGGGGCAGAAGTTGGAGACATTGTTATTTTTGCCACCCTTGTGGAGTGTAAGAATATATGCAGTTCGCCATAGTTTGGGAACGTAAGATTCAAGTAGAGATCTATTGATCAGGATGCTGACAGGCAGAGCAATAGCATCTGAAGCTATTTTTAAGAAGGAGGATGGAATGCTGTCAGGGGCATTGGAGCAAGGCTTTAGTTCGTAAAGGAGTTTCTTTATTAGATTGGTGGAGATGGGTTTAATTTCAAAATTAGGGTGGGAAGGGGAGGGAGGGGAGGATTGAGCAGGGAGGGGAGGAGGGTTATTATTGGTAAAGGTCTTAGTAAGCTCAGCTATGGAAGAGGTAAAGAAGGTATTGAACAGTGTGGCAATTTCTGAGTCAGATTTGCTGGAGTCAGGACAGGGGTTGTTTTTTGTTCCAGGCCTGAGGAGGGAATTAATAGAGTTCCAGAATTGTTTCGGATTTTTAGCATGATGTTTGTATAGTGCATTGGCAATTTTCTTTGTTCTCATGTCACTATAGTGTTCCGATATTCTCAGTCTAAGGGGTCGAGAGGTCTGTCCAACATAAAATGCCAAACAGGTGCATGTGGCAATGTAAACCACCCAATCTGTCCTGCAATTAGCCAAAAATGAGATGTCAAACATATTGCCAGTATGTTTGGTCGTGAATTGTTTGGATTTCATAACTTTGCCACAATGAGTACAGTGACCAAAAGGGACACAGCTCATGAGTAAATTACCCATTAAGGTAGTTTGTGTTGAGTCATGCTTGGTCATGAGAACATGTTTATAGTGGTTGAAGTGTGATCCTAAATTTCTAACTCTTCTGAAAGAAAAGTAACATCTCTCCTGAAGGAAGTCGGAAAGTTTATTATCTGCTAGAAGAATATTCCAGTGCCTGCGGACACTATTTAGCAACACGTCAGTGTTTCTTCCATACATGGTAACCAAATGAATCTTAGATTCGTTTGCTGGTTTATTTTCCTTATATCTCAAAAGCTCTATCCTATCAAGTGGGGCCACCCAATTCCTGGCAATGTAGATGTTTCCCATTTCGTAACCCCTATCCTTTTCCCATATCCTTAAATTTGATGGTATGATGCTCCTTATAATGTTCATAAGAGGCATTGTGTAAGCATATACGCTTCATCCAAAGGAACTGGGATTTGGAGCTCTATCCTATAAAGTGGGGCCACCCAATTCCTGGCATTGTAGATGTTTCCCATTTTGTAACCGCTATCCTTTTCCCCTATCCTTAAATCTGATGGTATGATGCTCTTTATAATGTTCATAAGAGGCATTGTGTGAGCATATACACTTCATCCAAAGGAACTGGGATTTGGGAATGTTCCTACAGATGTGTGGTGGATGGAAGCTTGAGGCAAGTAGGAGAGAGTTATATTGAGGATATTTGTAATTAGGACATCCGAAAACATGATCCTGCTGATGTTATAATTAACTGTAAAATGTATGCCCCATTTATTTTCGTTGAGGTACCCCACAAATTCCTTAAGATATTCTACATTTGATCTCCATAAGAGCCAGCAATCATCTAGATATTGTCTCCAGATCTCAATCTCCTCTAAGTAGATATTATGTGTGTTATCATAAATTAATTGTTACACTAAATGGGCCATGAAAAGGTCAGCATAAATATGGGCAAAAGAAGCTCCCATGTCTGTACCTTGGACCTGCAGATAACATTTATTTTGGTAACAAAATACGTTCTTAGTTAGAACGTGTTCTGCAAGGCAGATCAAGAAGGTATTAACCCTGGTTGATACATTTCTGACTTATAAAGCCAATAATCCAATGCTTCCAAACCTGCCCAATGAGGAATGTTGGTGTATAGTGCAGAGACATCTAGAGTACATAATATCCAATTCGGTTCCAACTGCATCTCAGAGATCACTTGTAGAAATTCCATAGTATCCTGTATTCGGGACCAAACCCATTTCAATAATGTTTGTAGATGTTTCATAAGGAATTGTGACAGTGACTCAGTAATAGAGCCCCTGCCAGAAACAATGGGCCTACCTGCTGGTTGGTGAAGATCCTTGTGTATCTTGGGGAGAAAATAGATGCACTAGCTCATTGGGTCAGACACCGTCACATGGTAAAGAGTGGTATTGGTAATAATTTCCTCATCCCTGGCAGACACCAGAAATTCATCTATTTGTTTCTTAAACCTAAATATTGGGTCCAATAGCATGCATGTATAGTATTGCCCATCATTTAGTTGTCTGCCAGCTTCCATAGTGTATTGTGTCCAGTCCATAAATACCACTGCCCCACCCTTTTCAGCAGTTATTATGACCAGATCATGGTTGCTCTCCAATTCCCGTATGGCCTGAATTTCAATCTTTGAGAGATTATTAGATTTAGCTCGGAGTTCCCTAGAATGAAAATGCAAATCTTTGAGAATAGAAGTCTGGAACATGTAAACATTATGATGCATTGGTGGAGTAAAATGGATTTATGATATTTAAACACATCCTGTCAATCAGGCATAGATGTTGAATGAAAATGTAGCCTTAAGTTTAACAATCTGCAAAAAGAAATGATGTCCTATACAAGGATGTCTTCAGAAACAAAAAAGCCAGGAATGAAATTAAGCCCTTTATTCAAAACTTGTATCTGTGTTTGTGACAAAGAAGTGGAAGAAATATTCAACACATTATTCTTGCTAGTTATTTCTGAATAATTTGTTTCAATAGTCCCTCCATACTGTCTACCTTTGGAGTGTTTCCTCCCTCCCCTCCTTTGTCTGCCCCTAAAGGGGACCTGTGTGTTGCTCCTTTTAGATATGGATGAATCTGAGGCGTGCTGTGTTTCTGGATCCATACCTGATGAGGATTCATCCACTGAGGTGTCTTAACTATATGAAGTAGGTCTCTTCAATAACAACCTAGGTCATTTCTACTTCAGTACCTTCCTATCGGCATTTTCAAACCTAATGTGTTTATTAGTAGTGAATGGGTTCCCCCTATCAAAATCAGCCAGGTCCCTCTGGAACTTTCACATCTTTCTTTCTTTGAGTTTTTGTTCCAGATTTAATAGGTCCTGGCTGAGTTTGTCGAGACCTGTAATGTAAGAGGGCTGGACCTCAAACCTCTTTGTATCCTCACACACTTTGGTTACCTCCATGATGTCTTTGTCAATGGTTCATTCATAATGGGCCGGTAATACTTCCCATTGGTCTGTTAGCTCAGTATAAATATTATTGACTAGGGGTTGTATGCATACCCTAAGCCCCCTCGGTGAAATGCCTTTAGTTAAATAGGCCTTAAATAACTTTGAATGCCACACATCGTTCCTCAAGGACCTCATACTTTTGTTTAATCTAAGGAATTGTGTTCACATGTATTGTCAGGTTGTAAATTATCAAGTCCATTGTTCTGATTGGTTGTTTGACCCAAACCAAATATACCCAGATCATCTCGATGTGATGATAATCCCTGTAATAACCTAGTTAGATCCATTAGTATTATGAGAAATCCAATATAAATATATAAAAAATATATATTTTAGTATGTGGCTACTGGCCAATGCCTGCCCCTTGGAACAGAAAGAAATTATAGGAAAATAAAACTACAAATGTAATCCCCAAGATTATGGGAACCAGAGGAATTATAATAATATTTGGTTACTCAAAGTAGATCTCTAGAATAAATTAGCAGTAATCTTGGCATATGGTCTTAATAGCCACCAAATAACCAGTCTAATGCACTCTCATCATAAAGGAAAAAATTCATTCGCTCAATATAAAATATACACAGCAATGTTATGTTTGTTTGGAAATTATCCACATATTCAACATTTCAATTCCAAATGGACAATAATAGCTCCTGTTATTGCATCAATAAACATACTCTCTTAATCCCATCAAGACTGTTTGAAAAACCAAATTCTATTCATGAATAGGGATTAGATAACAGTGCTATGTCCATTTATTCACAACTAATTTCTACCTTTAAGTGTAACCAAACCATAATAGCACTTGCTGTGATCATATGCAAGCATATGGTTTTAAACAAAAGGGAAAGCTAATATCCCAGAGACCATAAATTGGGTCCGACCAATGATTCCACTAATGAGAAAGGTGACCCACTACCATACTGTTCAAATGGGCAGCATTAAATCAGAAATCACCTACGCACATATCTACAAACTACCAAAATACTAATGGAATCCAACAATGTATACCGAAGATTGCTGTGACAAAAATTGTGTGCAGAAGTATGCTTTCATGGATGAATACTGAAATTGTATGGATAACCATCTGTAGTGTGATGTTCCCTTCCTAGATATTCAGTTTGATGAAAAAGGTCTATTCACACACTGATGGTCTCCCCCTAATATAAACTAATAGCTGATGAATAGAACACTGTAAAATATCACACATAAACAGTAAACATGGCTAAACCATTTCAGCATTATAAATTTCATCTTCAATTATGATCATTTAAAAAATTGTGTAACTCCTGTAAAAAAATATACTGTTTCAACAAAAACACTGTATATCTCTTCAATAAACAGAGTCCTGATTTGTAATCATGAAATTGCCCAAAAAAATAAACTGGTACTACAAAAACAATACTGGTAATATTTAGTTTGTTTGGGGGCTGAAAATGCACCCGAAATGTTCATGCATATAATGCACACAGTTTTAGTCTCAATGGAAACAAAAGGACTGGTCCCCTAATGAATTAATTGTAACTTCGGCACTGAAAAGAGAATACATAATGCATCCATTTGCACAACCCCATATAACACTTGTCCTTAGTTTGAAATATTCAGCAGTCCACTACATACAATCAGTAAGTCATAAGCATCAAATACTGTAGATAACATGTATAGTAGCAATCCTAAAGCCCTAGGGCTTATGATAGGTCATATTAATAATCAATAAGTCCAACGATGTCTCAAAAGGTTCCACTCCAACTCGTAGGGTTTAGTAACATTGTACGCTATTAGAAATGAATCCCACCCTTAGGTCTAATTCGCCCTCAATGCTTGACTTGCAATGTAACTGAATAACCGAATATTCCTTGGGAGAAAAGTACATCCGAACCTTGAAATGATTAGAAAATAATATCTAGTGCATGATGCCACTGAAAAAACACTTCTAGGCCATAAATAGAGAATAACACTGGTCTCTTCTTCCAATAGCTGAAAATGAAGCATTCGAGGAACCAAACAAGCTATAAACCTGGTTAATTGGCTTTTGAGTATGTCGCCATCCAAAAGGCCCCGTGCGTGACTTCTACTGTAGAATCAATCTCATGAATGCTGAATCCAGACCCCAGAATACAAAACGACCAGTCAATAAAAAGACACAAATTACTTACAATAAATCCAAATCGCCCATTCGCTTGTAGTACACAAAAAACATCCAAAGAGCTGAACGAGCTTATAAACTGATAGCCAGACCACAAGTAAACTCCTAATATTATCCACGTAATGTAGGACCAAAGTAGATGGTACAATATATTCCCCATTCAGGAAAAGAAAGTTTAATAGGCCGAGTAATCCCATTTCCTGCAGATGAAGCGTATATGCTCACACAACGCCACGTATGAACATTATAAGGAGGATCTTACCATCAGATTTAAGGATAGGGGTTACAAAATGTAAAACATTTACAATGCCAGGAATTGGATGGCCACACTTTACAGGAAAGAGCTTTTGAGATATAAGGAAAAGAAACCAGTGAATGAAGCTAAGATTCACTTGGTTACCACGTATCAAAGAAACACTGACGTGTTGCTAAAAAGTGTCCGCAGGCACTGGAATATCCTTCTAGTGGATAATAAACTTTCGGACTTCCTTCAGGAGACATGTTACTTTTCTTTCAGAAGCAATAGAAATTTAGGATCACACTTCAGCCACTATATCCATGTTCTCATGACCAAGCAAGACTCATCGCAAAGTACCTTAATGGGTAATTTACTCATGGGCTAAGTCCCTTGTGGTCACTGTACTCATTGTGGCAAAGTTATGAAATCCAAACATTTCACAAGCAAAAATACTGGCAATATGTTTGACATCTCATTTTGGGCTAATTGCAGGACAGTTTGGGTGGTTTACCTTGTCACATGCACCTGTTCTGCATTTTATGTTGATCAGACCGGGCCTGGATGTTTTAATGTGTAAGTAAAGGTTTCCATCTTGCAACCCTACCCCATAGTCCAGACATTTGGAGAATATGGGAGATTGTTGTCACATGTAGTCCACAACCAGTAGTTGGCAGAAATTCCTGCAGCTCCTTCAGTGTTGCTGTATGTCTCTTGGCAGCCTCCCTGGCCAGTTGTCATCTTCTCTTTTCATCAATTTTGGAGGGACGACCAGTTCTTTGCAATGTCACTGTTGTCTCATATTTTCTCCACATCTTGATGACTGTCTTCACTGTGTTCCATGGTATATCCAATGCTGTGGAAATTTTTTTGTACCCTTCTCCTGATTGATACCTTTCAACAATGAGATCCCTTTGATGCTTTGTAAGCTCTCTGCGAACCATAGCTTTTGGTGTAGCAGGCAACTGAGTAAATGCCAGGAAAATCCTACTAGGACAGCTGAACTTTATTTGGGGTTAATCAGAGCCTCTTTAATTGATGGCAGGTGTGTACCCAAGAAGACTGAATGCTGTAATTAAATCAAAAGGTGCTTCAACAAAGTATTAGTTTAAGAGTGTGCACACACAACAAAGTATTAGTTTAAGGGTGTGCACACTTATGCATCCAGTATTGTAAGTTTTTTATTTTTTATACTTTTTCCCCTAACAGATTTATTTTTCACTTGAATTGTACAGGTTACAGGTCACATTAAAGGTGGGAAAAGTTTTGAAATTATTTATTGTGGCCTCATTTTTTATATCATAAAAACCTGGTATTTTAACAGGGGTGTGTAAGCTTTTCATATCTACTGTAGTCCAGGGAGGTATGTCTCAAGTCATTCACTCCAACATGGACTGTGATAGAGTCATAGCAGTACCTGTTGAGAGAGTTGAGTGCATTGGTGATATGGCGGATTCTGGCACCCAACGAACAACTAACCGAGACTTTCTTGTTATCCAGCCTGGTGAGGGGCATACCTGTGTTTCTCACAATGGAATCTCCTATAAATAATATTTTGGGTATATGTGTAGACCTTAGTGGCTGTGAGACACAGGTGTGTGGACTATGTGTGGTGTTTGGTGTGGTGGGCAGTGGTGTTTATGCCTTGGAGGTCTCCTTGGTTTGGGTATGCTTTTTTGAGGACCTCCGCATATGTGAGGGTGTGTTGTGTAGATGTGGGTGGTGTTTGAAGTGTGGTGTTCATGTTGCCAACCTTCTGCCAACCCATATAAAACTTCTCACCTTTGTAGTTACTTGTATTATAGTTAAGAGTATATTGGTTTTGTTAAACATCTGTTCACAGCTTGAATCTCAACCCCTTCTACTTGATTTATATTTGCTGTAATCATTGGCACACCATTATTGTCACCCCTCCAGTCACCATGCTAAAAGCCCTTGTCATGGTCATCACCATGCTAATAGCCCTTGTCATGGTCAGTCAGCATTGTTCTCTAAATTTCCATGTGCTTCTTGTTGTCTATCATGTAATGAGCCATAAGCTGTGGATGATGCCTTAGCATATCCACCCCCCAGTAAATGCAGCATTTTATTGGCACACCATTATTGTCACCCGTCCAATCACCATGCTAATAGCCCTTGTCATGGTCAGTCAACATTGTTCTCTAAATTTCCAGCAGCGTCTTCTGCGTGGAGACATGCGTGAATGGGCGTACCTTCGTTGAAGGTTGTGCATCAGGACTGGCAACTCAGCATGTAAAAATCTACTGCCAATCATTTGCGGACCGGAGTTCCGCTGTGGCGACCCCTAACCAGGAAAAGCTGAAAGACACAACAACAGCTATACCTCCAACTCTCCACTTGAGAAGTAGAGTCTCCAAAGATGCTCGATCCTCCACTCCCCACACTAGTAGTCTCTCAGCATCCAGGGTGTACTAGACAACCTGAATTGCTGGTGCTTCAGTAATAGCAAACACCTCTGCACTTAAATGTGGGCTTAGCAGACAGACTGAAATCACAGTTATAAAAGGTAAGAATTATACATATGCTATTTAGCATTAATATGCAAGTCACCTCTCTTGTAGCTTCTAAACATGTTTTAAATGTATTTGTGTAATGCACACTCATTCTGAGGTATACTGCTGATGTAAGGTTTTATGCTAAAATGCCTCTACTCTCAGTTTCAGCTTTAGATAGTCTCATGTTATATGTGTTGTTTATTGCTGTTGTGTTTCCAGAATTTATATGATATAATATTTGTTTTGTTGAAACTATATTGCTATATGCTGAAGCTTTTCTTTCTGCTCACCCCCAGAGAACAGAATCTGCCCCTTTTGACAAAAGTCATCATAGGGTTGGTTTAATGGTTCATGTGTTTACCTAATATTTACAACATGCAGGGTTTGATTCTCACTTAGCTAGCCTTAACATGGCCCACAAGGGCAGCTAGCCTGTTAAGTGTTTAGAAATGTTTCCAAAGACAGATCAGTATTTGTTAAACATCAGGATTAGACAAAAAGGACTGCATGGGAATGCAGTATTTTATTTAATTTCCAGTCAGACCCCTCATCTCAGCTAAGTGCAGGCAAAACAACTGAAATCTCAGATCTGGTTTAATAATATACAAAATCACGTTGTCAGAATGCCCAAATCATGATCACCTCACTGCCATTCTTATTGTGAAATGATTGTTTTCAGCACGTTTCCATCTGCTCAAGAATTCATTCCTAAACTATCTTTAGTACTTCCTAATTACTTGTGCATTCGTTGAGGCCTGTGAAAAGAATAACCCCACTATGAAACACAGTCCAGTGCATCATGGAATAGTCAAACTGCATTTCTGTTTGCCAGGGCAAAACAGTGGTATGGCATTTCTCAACCTGTTACAGGATGTTGAAAGATTGCTTATTGTAAACAACATGACTTGCATGGTGTAGAGTGCTGCCCACATGACTCAACTGTTGCTGTTTAAACATGACTATGACAAACCCATTCCTATCTTCTTTATCATAGTTTCACTTATTCAACCTAACTACTTCTGATAAAGATATTATTTTGTGTCAATAATACTTGTTTTTTGTTTATAAAATTATAAATAGGCTTATGGTAACATGGTTATAATTTGCATGATAAGTACATATTTTGTATTTGAAAAAACTGAAAATTTTCACCTTGTTTCCTTGTTTGCCAGATTTAAACTGACACAAATGTATACACACACACACACACACACACATATATATATATATATATATATATATATATATATATATATATATATATATATATATATATATATATATATATATATATATATATATATATATATATATATATATATATATATATATATATATATATATATATCTATATATATATATATATGTGTGCACACACATTGGCATTGTACCCCTTTATCCTATTTTCTGCATGGGATCAGGGTGTCGCTTAACAGTATATACATAAATACAATATTCAACTATAACAGTCTATAAAAATAATTGTCCATTTTATGAAAGAAGCCATAAATTTGTCTTTATTGTGCATGTTGTATATATCTGTGCATGTGTGTGTCTATGTATATGTGTGTGTCTATGTGCATGTGTGTATGTACCTGTATGTCTGTATACAGATGGACTTCCAATATTTGAATATCTATATTGCAAGCAGATTCTAAAATTCATTAAAACCTTATCGAAGCATGGGTCTAATCACCAAACGTTATTGCTTTATAAGTTCTATGAAAGATGGCACAAATTTGTCAAATGGATCAGGGAAATTGGGAACTCTGATATGCAATGTTACTTTTTTTAAAATTTTTTAGAGTGTAAAACCTCTTACAATATGAAACCCATGAATGCAACATAATATTCCAGAAGACCTGTTTTTATTCCTCTTATCTGAATCTCAGGCCATAATAAGAGATGAGTAGGAAAACTATCCTTAAGCAGGGTTCACATATTTCCTTTCCTGACAATTTTCATTCCCTGAAAACTGAGTATTTTTTCATAAATTCAGACTTCAAAATTCAGTCTGTCTTTTAGTATAGGCTCCACTTACATTCTCTTTCTTTCTCTCTGTATCTTTTTATAAGCACTACATATCTGAAAGCATCAGCAATTTGACTTTGAAAGCTGAGTAGCTCTGGCTTATATTATACTTTAAAGAACATGTTGTTAATCATCTCTATCAATCTATATCTCAATCTATCTATCTATTTATAAATACATAATAGCCATTGAAATGATTTAAACAAGATAGCAGTACCTACAAAGTAAAAATACTCAGATGTTATTTGTGTGAAGTACAGTTCATTCTATTTATAACCAGAGAGCCGAATATATTCAAAATCACAATATAATTGCAGTAGCAGAATATATGATTTCTTTTACCATTTCTGACAACTATATGCAACAAAAGGGTTTCTTATCAGTGAAAAGTTAAAACTAGAAAGTAAAAACATTAGGTTACATAATCTATTTTCTTACAAAGTAACTTAATTTTTACAGCCACAAAGTAATCCGTAGTTAAAAATGCTACCATTTAGCAGTTGCATGGTATGCTTGTTGTTCTGTGTCTTACGATGTGTTACTTCTATCTCGGGACATTTTAAGATCTAGAAGCACTGTTTTGCAAAGTTCACACCCAGTGGCTCTAACAACACTCACATAATCTTGAAAAATGATAAAATTATGCATACAGTGCAAAAAAATCTAAAAGTTGCCTTATTCATTGCCCTTCTCGGAGGTCACAAACCATCTGTGAAGAGGGTGGTACCACCCACCTCAGAACTGAAAAGAATCCAAGATAGCAGTTCCAAGTAGCTCAAACAGAATATGTTTCCTTTCATTTCTTGGCTGTATCTGAAACAGAACCATTTTCAAACTCTACTGAGGTATTGCATCAACATCTGCTTTTAATTTATCTTCTGAAAGCTGGGAAACAAAATACTTTCACTTGCCTATAGCATTCTGTATTGCCAGTTTTACGATGGTTGAATACATATTCAACTTCACTTTTTAGTCATTTAGAACAGGACACCCCATTATACATTATCATTTATTGAGTCGTAATACATTATTTATTTATTATTATTTATTTGTCTTTTTAAAACCCATTTTCAGTGGAGGGCCAGGTAGAAAAGCTCCACATTGAAGTTACACACGGTACACATTTATAATTGCAGGGTACAACATCTGCACATGAACTTGTTTACATGATTTTTAAATATTACTGACATGAACATAATACTGTATACATTCTTAGAGTTAATATCCAGGTTTTAGTACCTAGTCTTGCTTAGACAAGTTTAAATTAAAGGTTGGGCATTTAGACTCTTGAAAGGAGATGGCAGAACACAAAAGAGCAATGAAATACTGAAATCCACAACCAATAAAAGATAACTCTAATTCAAGCGTATATATTCATTTTCCATTGTCACAGTTTAAGTCATAATAGTGTTTGCTAATATAAAACTAGTTGCACTTTTTCATTTACTATAGTATGGAATTCACAACTACTGCTGATAAATACCAAGCCTTCAGACAACATTTATGTACTTTATTCACAACATCTGGATTCTTATTTTCTAGTTATTTTTCTTTTGCACTATGACCACCTCTTCTGCTGTCTGTGTGTGTGCTTACCGTATACTATTTGGTAAGCATTCATTGAAAAAAACTGTAGGAATATGGTGCACAGACACAGTACTATAGTCCTAGATACACAGAGCTTCACCTTAGGGTGGTGGGTGACTTGTGCTGTATTTTGCATATAGGAGAATACCCTGCAGTGAAAAATAATCATGAATGGTTAAGAAAGGATATATTGTATAAGCAGACAGAAATCCATTTAAAGAAGGTGAATGAGGCAGAAAGAAAACATTGTTAATGAAGAAGATTGAAGCAGATGAGGCATATGAGTAGTCTCATGCCTCATTGCACAAAACTCACAAGGATGTGCGTGACAACCACAGTAAGTAGCATAAGAATCCAGTGGTGTTAGGTGGCTGCTACTCAATGTTCCAAAGGAAAAAAATATATAAGTAATGTGATAGAACATTGAAGAGCTGCCCAGCACGCTGGACATCTTATTGGTTCCATAAAGGGGTTGAAAGGAGAGGATATAGCAAAAGTCGGAAAATGGTATAGGAAACAGAAGAATATATGGGAGGAATGCAATAGACAAAGCCTTGTTGGAGCTCAAGGGAGGACATTTTTATATGTGTGTGTGTGTGTGTGGGGGGTGAAAGTCCCACATTTGATGTTTAGGGATACTGAAGAGGGGAGCCTAAAATATATGAAGACACATTAACAGTAGAGTCAGGCATGGGCAGATGTCCATATATAAGGGTTGGAGAAGTGGGACACAGATAAAGAGTCAAACAGAGGGTAGATAAAGGCCTAAGGGCAGGGTGTGGTATAGACAATGTGCCAGATGCCAAATGGCCAAAAGGAATATTACTTCAACATACCAGATTGCAGATTGTGGTCCAGGTAGATGGTGAAATGTGTCACAGCTGCTTTTGATGGCCTGATGGTATGAGACTGCCATTCTAGAGAGATTGGTACCCACTGCTGGAAGGTGTGATGCACGGTGTCCCAGTGTGCCATTGTACAGCTAACCCATACCTCTAGTAGCAAGCTGTACATCTTATTGGTTCTATAAATGGGACTTAAAGCAGGTTATTTTAAAAGTAAGAACATGGTGCAGCAAATGGAGGAATACAGAGTAGGAATTCAGTAAGGCAAAGCCTTGTTTTAGCTCAAGTTGGCCTAGCAGGTGATTACTGCAAACCTCCTGCCTGGAATGGGTGAGAAGTCTTTCTCATCTGGCAAGGCAAAGTCAACTGCCTCAGCCATAAACACTGACTGGAGTTGCAGCAGGCAGTAGCTGATGTGCTTGTGGCTTGAATGGGACATTGTGAGCTGTAGAAGTAAGGCACAATACATACAATCATTTTATAGTCCTTAAGCCAGAACTGTGAGGTGTAGTGAGTCAAAAATAGATAACCTTATTCCATGTTTGTTTATAATATTACTGCTCATGTGTATATCAGAAAAATATATTGAGAAGCACTGGCGTCTAGGAGTGATAAAACTGTAGAATTGATATTATCTGTATTTTCTTTACATAAGATTACAACATTTCTGTAGTTCATTTCTGTATGATCCTTCAAATACTTTTTTGATTTTGCATTGCTTTAATGTGATTATTCTCAGTACTTAACTGAGAGAGAGAGAGAGAGAGAGAGAGAGAGAGGATAAATTATTTGTGTATGAATTAGGTGCCAGTGATGAAAGTTCCAAAACTTTTATTAGAAACCACATACAATTCAAAGGGGGCATAGTAGCACAAACATTTGCTTTGCTGCCTCACAGAACTTGGTTCTGCAGTTCACTTTAGGTCTTGGGGTCCGTCCCTGGAGATTCAGAGTGGCCTTCCTTTGTCCATCTGGCTTTGTAGCAACTGTTCTAGTTTCCTCCTACATCATTAAGAGATGCAAAAAGCAAATTGCATCATCAGAATTTTACATAGGCATGTGCATGAGTGCATATGCACATGTGTGTGTGTGTGTGTGTGTGTGTGTGTGTGTGTGTGTGTGTGTGTGTGTGTGTGTGTGTGTGTGTGTGTACATGAATGTTTGTGTGTATGTGAGTATGCATTCATGTGTAAGTTCATTTGTGTGTGTATGTGTGCTTGTATGAATGTGCTAACATATGTGTGTGTGTGTGTGTGTGTGTGTGTGTGTGTTTTGTGTGTAACTGAATGTCTCCTGCAGAAGTTAGGTTTCCTGTTCAGAATTAGTGTTTCTGTTTTGCACTGATTGAGTGCTGTAACACATTTTCCGCACCATGAACATGGCTTTATTAAAGCAAGTTAAAGCAAGTATCTGAGAATGAATGAACAAAGAAATGCTTCAACACAAATAGTATGAGTCATTTAGTCAGATGGTAAAAGCAGCATGCAGACAAACTGTGAGGAGTACTGTGTCTTACACACCATCAGCATTCTAATATGTGCATTCTATTAATGAATATTGAACTGTAAAGGAATGTGAAAAGGCCAGATGTGATAGGTAAAGGGACTTTTTGCTGCTGGAAATTCTGGTATTCCCCCGTAGCATCCACAATGAAGAGTATTATGGTACTTAGAAAACAGAAACTGAAAGATGACATATTTCAGTATTTATTGTAAGTGAAATCATACTTTTGCAGGCCTGTTCATTAATTTCTGCTCAAAATGGGAAATCTACAAAGTAAACATCTTCTCATATGCATTTGTTGTAAGTCATTAATTTGTAGGTATGTTGGAAAGCTGTTACTCCTCTCCAGTGTATATGTGTGCCTGATGGTTGTGGAACACCTAAATGTCCATTTTGCATGCCAATGACCATGCTAGTACATGGGACTTTGGAATTACTGAAATAGTAATTTCATTAAGTAGGACCAGTTTCATACTGGTCTGAATATATTTATGTGTACATTAGGATTTCAGTGTTTTGACTAGCAAATTTATCTTGTACGTAAGTTCTGATTATGCTGTGAATTTGGATGGGAATGTATTTCTTCTGTTATAAATCTTCATGTTTCACAAAACTGGTTGTAAGAGTTATTGCCATCCATTTTTTTATACTGCATGCTTGTTTTCTATGCATTTTTAGTTTGATTGTGGTCAATATATGATATAAAGTGATCCTTTGCCACAGGTTGGTTACTGCATCATAAAATGAATAAATGCCTTGAACAGCAATTATTGACCTATGTTAATTGGAAATGTCTAACTGGAAAGTATAGGGGAGAAAAGCACAAAAATATTAAAATACATAAATGTTATAACTATGAAGATTATTACTAAGATATTATAATATGAAAAAGAGCAGTGTGAGTTGCCATAGTAACATAGATTACATATATGGAGTAAATACTAATTTTCCCCCATAGTGGCTGAAACGTCTAATAATATGGAGATGTTATCTGTACAGATGATTCAGGTGATAATGACTGAGGAAAACATTCTTTAAAACATCTGGGCAACAGATTAAAAAAAGTAAATAAACTACATAAAACTGTAAAAAAACAATATGTTTCATTAAGTTAAAGAATATAAGTATAACATTTACATCAGATGTATTTTTACAGATATATACAGATAAAAGTATATCTGATACAACTAGCATATCATTTTCTGCTAAAACATAAGCACTAGTAATTAAATTATCAAAATTAAGGCTGACATTTGTAGATGATGAGTACATTGCTCAGTAGAATTTAATGTGATTGACTTCAGTGTTGAAGTTGCATGCAGTTTCCATACAAATAACTGCTGCAATATATAGCACATAGTAATGGGTGCATAATGACATGTAAATGAGAAAGTCCATGCAAATGAGCCCTGTAGAGTATGCAAATGAAACATCCAAAATGGTGGCTCATTTGGGAAATATATAAATTAGGCTATGCTCTGCAGTGCATATCTGTTGTAACCATCCAGATTCTTGGTGTAGTTATTGGAAGTAATGCTTGGGTTACACACAGCAATATTTCAGTAGCATGTGTTAGCAGTCTTCATTAGAGCCGTTATTTGCAGAGACCCATATTATGGCCTCCCGCATTAATTACAGATGTAGCCTGACTTAGCACTACCTCACTGAGTGGCAGATTCCATTCTATTTCTATTAGGACTGGGAGATTGTAAAGGACCTACATCACCTGCAAATGGAATCAAATGGTATGTGCAGCATGATCATTCCTGTACATACTAAGCTACATATAGCTTTAACCAACTTAGCTACAGGTACCTTTCAATGACCTACTGAGGTTATGTTATGGATATCCCTATGTCAGCCTTAAGAATACTAAGCCACTTCCTTGTTATTATGTAACAATATGTGAAGGAGCACCTTGCTATTATGTAACAGTATGTGAAGGAGCACTTTGCTATTATGTAACTATGTGAAGGAGCACCTTGCTATTATGTAAAAATATGTGACAGAGCACCTTGCTATTATGTAACAATATTTATTTTATTTTATTTAACATTTGTTGACCAGGCTAGTCTCACTGGATACATGTCCATTTTCAGTAGAGGCCCGGGGAGAAAAGCTCCAAGCATAGGCAGAAATGTATTATATAATATTAATATAAAATATAGATTGTACTTAAGATAAATGTGTACAGTGTCATTTAGTGGGATTAAACTGTGATCAAATACAGATAAAAACAATATTTGAGAGAAAAATAATGTGTGCAGAGTCATTTAGTGGGGAATAAACTAAGATCAAATACAGAAAATAATATTTGAGAGGGAAAAAAATGCAGAGGTTTTTTTTTTTGTACTAGGACAGAGATCATATTACCTCTTGGTTTGAGGTTAGCTTAATTGTTAGTACAGGTAGGCAACATAGTACAGTACAGAGGTGAAGTAAAAGGGAGAGCAGGATGGGTAAAGGGGATAATCAGTCAGGGTTTGTGCAGGGACAAAGCCAGTGAGTTTTAAGATATACGTTAAGATGTTTTTAAAAAAAGATGTGTGGAAGAGAGAGTAGAAAGTTCATTTGGAAGCTGGTTCCAGGCTTTTCCCACTGTGTTAGTGAAAAGTGAGTCCTCAGCTTTGTTGTTAGATTTAATAGTGGAAACTAGAAGCATATTAGCTGAGCGAAGAATTGTAAGGTTTTTGTAAGGGGTAGTCAGATTAGTGAAGATTGGGGTATTATTAGGGTGGTAAAGTATCTTTTGGGTTATAGTAAGTTGATGACAGAGTAGTTGGTGCTGCAGTTCTAACCATCCCAATTGTTTGAGGTTGAGACAGTGGTGGGTTCTGAAAGGGTTGCCAGAGGTGAATCTGGCTATGTTGTTATCGCTAGTAACAAGTTTGTTAAGGTTGTTTTTAGAAAGATTGGTATAAATGGCAGAAGCATAGAACAATGTAGAGATCAGGTGGATCTGGGCAATAGTGGTTCTGGCTGTTGGTGTAAGGAAGGGTTTGATTCTATAAAGGGAACCTAGTTTTTTTTTTTTGACAGACTTTATGGTATTGTTAATATGGTCATCATAGCTAAGGTTGTTGTCTATGGTTATCCCCAGGAGATGGGTTGTAGTATCAGGGGATATGGTGGTTCCATTGTTAGAGGTTATTGTGAAGTGAATTTGTGGTGATTTTTGAGTAGGAGCAAAGAGTAATAATTCTGTTTTTTTGGGGTTCAGTAGGAGGCAGTGTTGCATGAACCAATTTTCCACAATATGAAATGCAGTTTGGGTGAGGGTCTGGAGTGAGGTTGAGGACCTAGCCGAGCATATTAAAGTTGAATCATCAGCATATTGTATGCAGGTGGCTTGAGGAATTTTAATATTTAGTTCATTAATAAACATTGAAATTAGAAGAGGGCCTAGGATTGAGCCTTGAGGTACTCCAATGTTTATAGGGAGTGGAGTTGAAAGCTTATTATCCCAAAGGACTGCTTGCTGTTGGTTGTCTAAATAAGATTTAAACCAGAGTAATGCCTGTGCGTTTAGTGAATAGGCTTTTAGTACCTCAATAAGCAGATTATGGTTGACCATATCAAAGGCTTTTGAAAGGTCAATAAATAGTGCGGAGGAAAGAGAGTTATTGTTACGATTTTTGTTTATACAATCAGAAAAGGATAGCAGGGCAGTTGTTGTACTATGGAATGGTCTGAAGCCATGTTGGCAATTAGCAAGAAAATTGTTGTGGAGGAGTGGTCAAGTAGTTGTCGGTGGCTACATTTTTTCCATTATTTTAGCTATTGGAGAGAGTAGGGTGATTGGTCTAAAGTTCGAAATATCAGTTGATGTCCCACCTTTATGTAGAGGGATGATGTGAGAGAACTTCCATATAAAAGGGATTTTGCTTTCTGTAATAGTTCTATTCATAAGGATAGAAATAGGGTAGGCAATGGCTTTAGCTGCAATTTGCAGGTATTCTGCTGGTAGACAGTCAGCAGAAGGGGTGCATGGCTTGAGTTAAGTTTCTTTATAAGTACCATTGCTCACAACCTGCTGAATTTCTACAACCAGAAGTGCCAGGCTGTCTGCCAATTGGAGAAAGGGAGGGGGGTGCAAATATGAAAACTTACATGTGCAGCCTCATGAGGCTCTTCAGATGTTGAACAAGAGTACTGCTGGTACCAATGACCTGCATGATGCACATGAATGGGAGTGGCAGGCAGTGCGTCTAAAGGTGAGAGTGATGTCTTCTCCCCAGCAGTCTGTCTAATCTGACTTGAGAGTACATGTGGCCAAGGTCCCTTCATCTGGACCCTCTATTTGATATGGAAGACATTGTCCATTAAGACAGACCATGGTAACATTCATTTGTGTCAGAATTCAAAATCTGCACCAGTCTCTGCCTAATCTGGTTAGAGTGATGCTTGCCTGCAGCACCTTTACCCAGCAGGAGAATCTCAAGTCTGTAGAGGGTATGTCATAGCACTTAATTGTCCTGACAAGTGAACTTTTTCATGTACTGTCTTCCTAAGATGGGAATGCCAGCACATGTGAACTTGTGGGTGAAACTTATCAATCAGTGAGTGTACAGTATGCTTTGGAATGGGATTCTCTTCCTTGGATCACTAAACCAGATAATCGAAACCCATATAGTCAAGACCATATGGTCGAAAATGTAGTTCATTGAACTGTTCTGACTCAGACTGTGGTACAGTGGGAATCAGGGAATTTGACCTTTTCCCACTATGCTGAGATCTCAGAGTTGGTATATATAATTAGTGGGGGGGATGGGGTCTTGCCCCTCTGTGAAAAATATTGTTTTTGTGGTATGTATATGTTATTGGCTTTTTTTTTATTGGCTGATCAAATTAAATTGTTGACCTTATGTGTTTTCATAGGTTCATAGGTTAGTACTAGGCTAACTGCTTCTGCGAGCCATTTAAGCCTAGCCAATTATCCCCTGTGAGACTCAAACCCTGTACCTTGTGTTTGTAAGGCAATCACCTTAACCATTAGGCCACCCTCCCAACCAGTTTTGACAATATGGTTCATCAATCAACTGAACTAGATCCACTCGATGCCCATACCAAGGGTCATGGCCACCCTTTTATGTTGATAATTATCAGCTTCAGTTACTGCTATACACGACTCTTCCACTTATGTACTGTAGCCACTGGAAACCCACCCTCCCTCGACCATGTACCTAGTTATCAGCTTTAGTGAGTGCTATGGACAGCTCATCTATTTATGCACTGTAGCCATGGTCCCCCCAACATACATCTGGAAATCAGGTTCAGTTATTGCTATGTACAGCTTCCTTCTTACCATTTACATAATACAGCCATGCCTCAGCATATGGCTGTGGAAACTATACCCATTGTGGTACATCCTTCACATTGATTACATTGTACGCAGTTGGCCTCTACAAGGCCACAGGCAGACTATGCATTGTAATGTCAGTGTCATAGGTTATCCATTACACACACACCATGACATGTGTCTCACTGACATTGACATCTACCGCCTTAAGTACGTCATGAGGTGGTGTTCCTACTTTAACTTTTGGTTTCTCAAAATCTACAGTATTTTTACAGAAATTCCTCTATTTCATGGTTGTACGGTAATGAACAGTGTCATGGAAGACAGTACCAATGTTTTATATCGCACAAAGGAGAAACAGTAGACATCTCTGTTAATGAATCTAGTTAGTACCACTCTGCATGAATGACTGTAACCATGGCATGTGCTACCCAAACATGCTGGCCGTAGCTATGCATATTATAGTAATCATAAAGCATGCAACCAGTATGATCATGCATGCCGCATGTGAATGGTCATAACAGTAGTGTATAATATTATTTCTGTTCATTAATGCCACAGTGTAGCATTACATAATATACAGTACCAGCGCAGTGTAGCACTATAACATGATATGCGGTCCACAGCTGTGGCTTTGTGTGTGCCATGCTATAATTTTGATCAGCCAGCAGACCTGAATGAGTGGTCATGGCTACTTCAGGCACAGCAGAATATAATATCTTCAACCTAGATTTTCTCCTTAGTTATGTGCCATTGTCCACTTCCTGTTTTCTGTCCATTCTTTCCCATCACCATTTCTCCAGCCTATATATGTCTGTGTCCTATGAGTGTCCTCTCAACTATTTGGAGGATAGCACCATTATGTGCCAGTCTCTGTTAGTTTATTCACCTCTGCTACCTGCCCTTCTCTTTAGCTTGTTCCATTCATTATCAGCATGCTCTAGTTTGTAAGAATAGCTGTATAAATTTCTTATTTTTTGGAGTACTGTTTTCTGTCCAGTAGAACTCTTAAATATTATTTTCTTATTTCTTGCACCATACTGGACTATAGGTCAATGCAGGACATGTAAAGAATGTGCAGACGTTTATAAGTCACTACGAAGTGAAATAGGGACAGTTTCTTGTCAAACTTCAATCCTTAAAGTCTATGATCAGCTAATCAGTAATGTGCTCTACAATGATGTCCTTGAGCAACTCCAGCTACACTATGGTAAGCCATCTTGAGTTTATAGTGTAGAAGAGATTGTAAGTCTGTTAGAAGATGTGCGGAATATAAAACAAAACAAATTCGTATAGCAGTTGAAGCAGAGCAGTAACTTAGCTTTGTAGAGTCTATATGATTTTGGTTGGTTTTGTTTGCTGCATATATATATATATATATATATATATATATATATATATATATATAGATATATATATATATATATATATATATATATATATATATATATATATATATATATATATATATATATTCACACACACACACCTGTTTTCCCATAACAATAGTACTATTACACTCATTTACAATTTACAGAGTGTTATTGATGTAACATGTACCCCACGTGCTAACATTGTTTTCCAAAGTGAAGCAGTAGCAGAAACATTTTTATTCTTTATAAGAAGAAAAACATGCAATAGGTTTGAATACTTCATACCTTTAAGAACACTTACTTCTTGCCTTGATATGACTTATTTGCACTGCTGTTACTTAGCAGGGTAAGCCTCTCCAGCCAGATGAACTGAGTGTAAATAAAAGGGCTGAGTAGTCTCATATATTATGGGCTAGCAGTCTCTAAAGTCTGCTGCACCCCAAAGAAATGTCTGTGCCTATTAAAAAAGATTGAAGAAATAAATAACAAAGTGGGCACATAAGTCTAAAAGTCAAAGAGACTAGACAAGCCAAAAAAAAGAAAAAAAAAATGCCAGACTGAGCTTTTGCTGGGGGTCAGCTGTGTTGGAATCAGTTCTGCATAAATGCTGCACATGTCCTAATATCCAACACACAGGAAAAGTTGTATATCTCCTAATGCGGTGAATATTCCCTTATGGGGAGAATAGAAGCTTCCTGAATATTGGGGTGAGCAACAAAATATTATTTGTGGAAAACAGAAAATATAATCCCAAGAGTTTATTGTTTCACTGGAGTTAACCACTATGATATTAAAGTCATTGCTTCAAAATGATTTCAAGAAATGACTAATGCTTCTCTGCAGACATATATTCTCTTTTTAGTCAACTTTACTCATAGAAAGTGTGCCCATTTAAGCAATTGTATGGGGCGATAATAAGGTAGAGAGCAATTTCTTCAAGACACTTTTGTCAGTTAAGACAGGATCTGTGTGTGTGACCCGATACAGTTTTTTAATTTAATTTTGATTGTAACAAAAACTGCTTCAGTTCTCTTTAAGGTAACAACCATTTTAGAAGTGCGTTAAACTTGTGATGCTGTGTATTTTGCTCTTGGCAGTTGTTTTGAGTTCGATAACTATAATAATTACCTGATGAATTTTATAAGAGGTTTTTGTTGATGATGTCATTTATTTAGTCATTGTGAATGTAAATGAGTTACTGTCATTTATTTAGTCATTGTGAATGTAAATGAGTTACTGCAATGGCCGTAGTGTTTTTCTGATATTATGCCATGCAACAAAAACCCTTCTTAACAGAAAAAAATAACAGTAGAGTTAACATTGTACCATAGAGTAAAAGTGTGATGCACAGTTCTTAGTTTCTGGTAGCTGAATCAATGCTGACAACAGCAACAACAATAACTATATGGTGTTGTCTCTTAGGGAGCTGCCTTTGAGCTAAGTGATCTTGCAGCCATAGTTATAAGAAAAGGTAATATGCAAGAATTTGATTCTATCATGATTATATATAAAAAAAGAGATGGATGCTTGTGGGCTGGAAATAGTACAGCTATATGGTTTGTAAAGCATTTAGCAAATGCATGGAGATGATCACTGCTGCTTATGGTTGACAGTGTTATGAGAGGTAGAGGCATTGCATTCTGGTTTTAAGAAACGTGAATAAAAAGCTGCACATCACTATTACTTAGTGCTCTGTACTTGTACCTCGTTGGTGTTAGTAGGGGCTGGTTGGCAGTAGATTTTCTTATTTATTCTAAGAATTTATTTTATCCTTTGTTGACCAGGTTAATTCCACCTGGCTCGTGGCAACATTTTCAGGGAATACACAAGATGGCATTTATACTGCTAGGGAAAATTTGGCCAGTGCATCAGGGAGCAATACTACTCATTATAACACCTGTGGTCCAAACAGCCAACAAGAATTAATACATGTACACTCCATTCCTGGTGCAGTGGCAGCTGGGAGAGAGATGCACGACATGGAGGAAAGTGTTTTGAATGTTGAGGCAAACAACAGTGAACAGGAGAATTGAATGTTGGATTTATATGGCAATTTGGAAGAGTTGTTCTAGGCTAAAATGTTTGAATCATCTGGAGTGGAGGAGTGACAACTGGAAAAGATTGCAATTACAACCCTCCAGTCAGAAATGTAGCAGGATGATTTATTGGAAGAGTTAATAAATGAAAAAGAACCAGAGAGTAGGAATGAATTATCATGGGAAGAGGTGATGAAGCAGATTAAGCAAGTAGTACATATATATGGTAAAGAAGAACAAACTTTGGACAGGTATGATATTTGGGGCCACAGTTGTTGTACCACTGGGTATAAAAGCTGAAGAGGTAAGAGCTTTTATTTTAATTAAAAATGAGACATATTATTACTTATCTTTTGAAACTGCTATGGGACTAGATACTTTTTTGGGGGAGATTTGAAAGAAAAAATAAATGTTTCCTTGGAATAAATAGGTGATTCAAGCATTTTTTGAGATACTTAAAAGAAAGTAAATATTCAGTTCATACATTGACTGATAAAGAAACTGTAAAAGATTATTTGCTAAAAAAATTGTTCTGAAGTGAAAAGCATTGTGAATATTTATGATAAGAGAGGTTTATGGACTGGGGATTGGGAAAGCAATGTTATTCTGAAGATTAAAAATAATAAAATTGTACATATTCCAAGTACAATAAATGTGCAAGGAAAGACAATAGTGGTTTGATATTATGGTCAACCAAAATCATGTTTTTGTGGGAAGGAGTGATATTTTGTGGGGAATTGTGATAAAAAAATGCTATGTGTGTAGGGGGGCTTTTGGTCATGATGCTAGAGATGTAATAGTAAAATTGTGAAAAAGTAGAAAATTTAAGGGAAGAGTGTGACAAGGAACTTAATGCAGAAAAGAAAAATGAAGATGAAAATAAGAAATTAAAGTTACATGATAGAAATCAAAAATAAAATACTTTAAATTCATTTATTTTTATATTTGTGTTTCTGCTGGTATTTTCAAAGATAGTCATCTTGAATTACAATTGGATGTAAGTGATGATAAAGAAACTGACTGGCAAGTAATAAAAAAAATCCTGTAGGGAAGAGAGAGAAAAATAGGAAATGGAAGATACAGGATTTGAGTATGGAAGTAAAAAAAGGGAAATGTGTAGAGTAATAAAATAATTTAATTTAGAGTAAGATGAACAGAGGTGAATAATCTTAGAATATTATCAGTTAATGTAAATAGTATTAAAGGTTTGGTTAGGAGAATTGGTATTTTGGAATAGTGTAACAATTCTGAGGTAGACATGATTGTATTAGAAGATGTTATGAGATTAAAATATGAGACAGTATAAACAGAGAATTTGTGGAAGTGGGGTTTAATATGGAATTTAGGAAACTGAACTAGTTCAGTTGTTGCATTACTATATGTATATGTAATATACTGCTCCAAACTCCAAACTCCACTAACCAAAGCAAAAAACACGAAAGCGAGGACGAATGCAGGCTGGAAAAGATCCTCCAATTTTATTAACACACAAAACCACGAAATAGTAATACACAGAATTGTATTACTATTTCGTGGTTTTGTGTGTTAATAAAATTGGAGGATCTTTTCCAGCCTGCATTTGTCCTCGCTTTCATGTTTTTTGCTTTGATTACTATATGTATATAATACAGGCATTTCTTTATTAGATGTTACCTTAGTTAGATGGGAAAGGTTAACCGTAGTAAATTTTAGATGGGAAAGAAAAGCTTATAGGATTATCGCATTGTATGCACTTGCAACTTATAAGGAAAGGGAAAGGTTATTTAAAGAAATATTTGACTATGTGATAGTTGACATGAGTATTATAATAGTAGGAGATGTTAATTGTGATCTAAGAAAAATAAAAAGTAATGGCAAAACACTTAAAAAGTTATGAAAGAAATTATGTGGTGCGAGGGTTTAAGGTTATAAAATTTAAATACATATACATATATATGAGGAAAGAATAGATCTGAGATTGATTATTTTGTTCTTTCTGATAGCGTAATGTTTAAGATAGAGGAAAATGTCCAACCAGGGTTTTCAGACCAAATAGCCATATGCATAGACATCAAAGATGATAGAGAATAAATAAAAATTAGAAAAGGAATTTAAAGGACTAACTAGATTGGTTGTTATGAGAAAGGCAAGAAAAATAAATATACAATTGTGGAAACAACATTTAACTATAAGAGGTTGTTATTTGAGCTGGACAGAATGGTGGTTAATATTTAAAGAAAAAATATAAATCAGACTATTTAAAATGGGAAAATGTATTAAAACAAAAAGAACAAACAAGAATATATGGTGTTACAGAATACTGCATTAGAATTTTTGTAGCAAAATGAAAATGATTATTATATAAAAGAAATAGAAATATAAAAAAAGATTAAAGATAAAATAAAAGGATTGTTGTATGAACAAAGGTACTTTGCTCAAGGTAAAAAAGAAGTTTCGCTGCATTTGGGTAAAAAGGTTAAAGAAGATAGTGGTATAATTAGGGAAGTGAGAGATGAAAAAGGGTTGTTAAAAAAAGGCTGAAATTATGAATATTATAGTGTAATTTGTTAGAAAGACAGTAAGACAACAAGATTTAAAGATAGTTAATGAATGGAATGTAGAGATGTTTAATGAAAATATAAATAAGGATATAAATAAACAGAATGCTATGACATAATTGGATTTAATAATTAAGAAAGTTAACATTGATTCAGCAGCAGGTCTAGACAGGATAGGATATTTAATTTAAAAGAATATAGACTTTTGGCAAAAAGAAAGATTTATATGTGTATTGAATTAATGGTTACAAGATGGTATTTGATGAATGCAAATGTGTGATGGTGTAATGAAATTTATACATAAAAAATGAGAAAAGTGGTAGATAAATTAGAGACCTGTGGATTTAAATAATACAGATTAAAATATTTTTATGAATATTTTACAAATGCAAATAGAAAATAAATAAACTGTTAGAAGATGGTGTATAGAATTAAAGGGAGAAGGCATCAGAGGATATATTTTTGATTTTCAGGGAAATAGTGGATGATAGACAAGGAACTGAAGGGAAATATTTACAGGAGATATAAGTAGGGCTTTTGATACAATAAATCATGAAGTATTGTGGGGAATTTTGAAAAAATCATAATGTAAGTAGAAAATACAAGAAGTAATTCAATCAGTATATAAAAATAGCAATATTAAAGTATTGGTAAATGGATGGCTAAGTGAGTAAATAAAGAATAAAAGAGGATTGAAACAGGGATATCCTTTGAGTACTGTATTATTTGCTAAAGTTATTAATTGTATATCTATTGAATAGCCATTTATTATGTCATAGGCAGATGATATGATTTTGGTAACTAAGAATAGTAAAATGATGGAAATTGACTGTTGGCAAAGTTTAGTAATGTGTTGAACTATTAACAAAGTCAAGGATTTGTACTTGAAGAAGTAACAAAGGAAGTTAAATTTTGGGATTGGTGGAATTTCTGTGTTAGGAATTACTTTTGGATCTACTCAAGTTGTTATGGAACAATCAATAAAAATTACAGGGTCTGAGAGAGTTGAGTATTATATGGAGCAAATATAGATTATTGTATAATAAAAAAGTGTACTAAATTAACTCAATATGGATGGGGAGAATAGCCTACATGGCAAGCATATATGTGATACCTAAAAAAATAGTAAAACAGATTATTGAATTACATTTAGATTTATTTGGGGTTCTAGGCTGAACTCCATCAAGAGGGAAGCATTCTATGTAGATAAGGATGAAGGAGATTTGGGATTATTAATTCCAGTATTTATTATTAGTATTATAAATGAAAAAGTTACTGGTGAAGATAAATCTGCCATATCCTTGAATTTATTTATAGTATTAGAATGGATTAATGGAGATGAGACTGTTTCTATATGAACATTGTTTGAGGAAAAGTATAATCAAGAATGGGATTTAATAAGATTGAATAAAAGAGAAAGAGACTGGAGGAATGACGAAATAAAATGTTATAAAGAAAAAAGAAAGATGTGGAAATTAAATATAAACAAAGTTGAAAATAACAGGAGAATATGGCATAAAAACATAATTATATAATATTATTATGTTACGATGTGGAGTAGTTTGACAGCAGAAAAAATAGAGCTATGAAGTTAAGAAATGTTTGGTGCATGAAAAATGAGGAATGTCAAGATTTCTTGTGGAGACTATAAATTAAAAAGTTACTGGTCAAGGCTAATATGTCATATAAAAATGAATAAATGAAATGATGTGTCCTTTTTTTAAGGAATTTGAAAGTACAGAATATATTTTCCTAAACACTAAGAGAGTTTGAAAGTTATGGGAAATATTAATAGAGAAAAGAATTGAATCAATTTCAAGACTATAAACAATTAAATATGGATATGGTTGAATATGGATTGTATGAAGATTTAGATAAACACTATGTCAAAAAGTTAGACAATGAAATGTTCTGTACTATTTCAGTTATTTGGAATCAAAGACTGAAGGAGATTATGTTTAATGGTAATTCTGTTATTCCAAATACACTGAGAAAAATTAAGTGATAGTTGTGGAAAAAGGTATGGGGTTCAATAGAAATGTGGCTTGGAATTCTGTTGAGATGCATTTCTATTTTCTGTTCTTGTAAATAAGTAAATATGTTCATAATTTATTTTGCATACTTGTAAATAATGTGCACATATTTGTATAAAATAAAAGACCGCTACCCTTTTCAATAGGTGCCATGAGATCTTTTCCATCTACCTGATCTATCAGAAACCCAAGCAGATGGGGCCTTGGTTTTAGCATCTCATCTGAAGGACAACACACTCAGGAGTGCAGCACCCCTCATTATGCTGCATTGCAGTGTTAGTTATGAATCTACTAGGTGCAGTAAGAGAACCCACAGTCTTCTGCACCAAAGGTGAGTGCTGACAATGGCAATGGCAATGAAAGCAGGGCTGTCTTTTATTCCACTCTTTCAGACAAGTAGACCTTTGATATACATGCTTTCAGTTGTGACTCATGTATCTTGCTTACAACTTTATAGTTAGCAATTTAACATTTTTCAGTTTTATTATGGTTTGTGTAACTTACACAAGCCGCAGTGGTACAGTGGTAGTGTTGTTGCCTCACAGGAAGAGGTTCTCATGTTCGATTCTCAGCTGGAGTGCCTTCTGTGTGGAGTCTGCATGTCCTCCCTGCAGTCGAGTGGCCTCCGAAAGACATGCGTGAATGGGCGTGCCTTCACTGAAGGTTGGGCGTCGGGCTGGCAACTCGCCACCATAAAAATCTACTGCCACTCATTAGTGGACCAGAGTTCCACTGTGGTGATCCCTAACCGGGAAAAGCTGAAAAGGCAAACAAGCATTATGGTTTGTAACTTGGTGAGACAAAGAATTGAAGCTTTTGAACAGTTTTGCTACTACCATATTGATTTACTGGCATAATTAAAGGAATTTTTGTTTTGCATCTGAGCTCTTTGCTCCCTCACTGCAGACTAATATGCAAAATGTGTGTCTCTCTCTCTCTCTTTCTGTTGTGAAGATTAGTTCTACTAAGCTAGTAACTCTTTTTTTTCAGGGGGACCCAAGGTGATATGTTCATTATCAGTGGAAATTTGGCCAGGGCAATGAGGAACTTCTCCTTCTTTTTTATGGTTACCTTTGGGATCTTTTATATTCATCTGACCTACCACAAATTCAAGCAGATTGAGCCTTGGTTTAATGTCGCTTCTATAGAATGGCACACAAAGGAGTGCAGCATCCCTTTATGTTGCACTGCAGTGGTCTAAGTGCTGTAATTTAATCTATGCACTTGGGGTGGGAATATGTATATAATGAGTGATTGTGTGTGTGTGTGTGTGTGTGTGTGTGTGTGTGTGTGTGTGTGTGTGTGTGTGTGTTTGTGTGATCTTTTCATTGTCTAATTGCTAAGCTGCTCTTCACATAATGTCATTTTAAAGGAGACATCCATTGTTAAACACCGCTTCTGAGAGTGGCTTACTGTTCATATTTCTTCCTATCAGAGTTGCTTTGATGACATTTACTTTGGCTTTAATTATTTTGACTGGAACAGTGATATATATGAAACCAGTTGTCATAAAGTTAAGGTAATTACCTTCCATGCATAAGGAGGTGTCCTCTAGCCAATGCCTGTTTGGAGTTTGTATATTCTCCCTGTGATTTCTGTAGAGTTACTCCTACTTCTGAAAAGCATGCTGAGTGTCTTCATCTTAAAGAATGGTGCTGTGGGCATTTGCACAGACTCTAAATGGTGGCATACAGAGGGAAGATTTGTATAGATTAACTGATTTGGGCAAATACTGTAGTGCACAGTATCCTCAAGATAGGAGAACATGGATCACAGACTCCTAACCATGACAGGGCCACACACTCAGTGGTGTAAAGATATGGCTCTAGGTGATTTGGTTGTGTTGACTAATGTTGCTTAATGGGCATGGGTATTTGCCAGTGATAAATAGGTTGAGGAGCTAACCGATGCCAGGGACCATGCAAATGGTGGGAGGGGGTGTATGTGCCCCTATTGACCAATGTGTGCACACCATAATGCCAGCTGCCCTGGGTTAATAAGCTACTGGCAAGCCAGTGTGCAGCTTGGGTTGCCTGGGATAACTCTGTTGGGCAAAAGCTGGACATAAAACCAATTCAAATTAACTAAGACTTGGAAGCTCCATGTAGGTTTGCTGACAGGATGGGGCTTGGAAGTGGATGATGCAATGGTAAGTAGAAAGCTGGATATTCTATGTGGCCAAGACCAAGATGAAAGGGCAGTGTAGCAAAAGCACTTGGCTTGGGATCCAGAATTTACTACTCAGGAGGAGGAGGATAGGCTATAAATGCTGTGGAAATTGTGCTGAGGGAGAAGCTTCACAAGGCAGTTGAGGGATGTCATCAGAATTAGTGATAGAACCATGACAATCAGACTGCAGCCTGATGATTGAGTAGTATTCATAATCTCACCGTATGACCCACAGCAGGGTCGTGATAGTGAGAAAAAAGTGCATTCCAGCAGCATTTGCAGGAATTACTAGATAAAGCAGGACAACATGAATTGGTGTTGACAATTGGTGACTTAAATGCAATTATCAGGACAGACAGAACAGGTTATGAGGATTGTCATGCCCATGTGTGTGGGGCAATAGGAATAAAGAAGAGATCATTCTAGTCTTTCTGGAAAATAGCTTGATAGTAGCCAACGCATGGTGCAAAAAGAGAGAGCCATAAGATCACATATAAGAGTAGCCAGCATACAACTCAGGTAGACTTTCCTCCTAGTACGGTAAGGGCACTGAGGAAAAAATCTGTGATTGAAATGTCATCCCCAGTAAAACAGTTGATCCACAGCATAAACTACTGGTTGCCATAAGCAGCTGCAAGCAGTTGTCAAAGAATGCTGTAAGGTTGACACAAACCATGCTGAAGACTTGGAAGTTTACTGGAGAGAAAGCAGAACTGTTTAAGGAATTATTCAGGTTAGTACCTCAACATGAAGAGGAAATAGGTGGTGTTGAAGAAGAATGGCAGAACCTCAAATCAGCATGTGTGGGGACTATGCAGCTAAGCCAGGTATGGAAATAAAGTGGATAAGGAAAGCTGGTGGTGGAATGCAGATGTCCAGGAAGTCATCAAAAGAAAGAAGGAGTGCAGGAAAAAGTGGAAGATAGAAAATATGGACCAGGGTAGGAAGAAATACTGGTCGGATAACAAAGAAGGTAAGAAAGGAATTGCAGTAGCAAAAAGTAAGGCATCAAAGACACTCTACCAGCTTCTGGAAAATGACTAAGTACATGGAGAAAGAAACTATATCAGGTTACCAGGCAAAGACAGAAAGACAAAGAAGATCATCAGACACCCTTCATAAGGGATGCCAGCAACAATCTGCTCATCAGTCCACAGGACAGCAAAAGCAGATGAAATGAATATATCCAGCAACTTCTGAGTGAAACAAACCCCACAGAAGCCATACTGCTCCAGACACAGACTATGATGAAAGAAGAGGAGCCCAATTTAGAAGAATTAAGAACAGCGCTAAGGAAAATGAAGTCAGCGAAAGCAGTAATCTCAGATCAGGTCATTGAAGATATGCTAAAGATGTCGGGTGAGCAAGGGGAGAAATGGTTCCTGAGAGTACTCATAGTAGTTGAAGAGAAAGTTGTATACCAGATTTCTGGCGAATAAGCATACTGGTACCAGTGTACAAGAACAAAGGGGGCATTCTCAACTGTGAGCAGTACAGAGATATCAAGCTTCTGTCACACTGCATTAAAATTCTGGAGAGGGTGCTAGATAAACAAATGCACATGTCACATCTTGGTATGGCTGACAACAACGATCCAAATTTAAACCTAAGTGTTTATTTCCTACCAGACGAGCTTAGGATGCTTACTGATAATTTACAACAAATGGTGAGGAAGGCCAATGATGTGATTGATAGAGTTTGGAGTCAATTCCAGAGAAGTGATTCTGTTGATTTGTCTAAACTTTCCTCTGAAGAGATCACTATCATGGAGAAAGAGACCGAGCATTTATCAAAGTTGGTTTCTGATTTAATCAAAGGCAATTGTGTGAATCCATTTACCAATTTTAAATATAGCGTTGGTTTTGCAGAAAATAAGAAGGAACCAGCACCAATAGACTGTTGCACGTTAGTTTTTCAATTGGAAAAACAGTTGCTGAAATACAAGTTGCTAGAAACTGAGAATCATTACGTCACCAATTGCCTTGAACAGAACATTGTTCCCCTGGGTTTAAGAGTTTTTACATTTCCTAATGGTACAACCTATGAAGGCAAAATGTACATGGAAGTCTATGACATGCATAATAAGGCAGGTAGTGAGGTAATGTGAGTGCTCATAAGACATCATTTACAACTACAAATGACTTGAGAGAACGGATAACCAACCTTGATAATGACATTAAAAAACATTCTTCATTTCCTTTAATAAACCACTTATATTTTAACATCTTTAATAAAGTAGAACAACACGTGAAATCTTTTATTCATCATAAAAAGAAAAAAATTAAATCGGGATTTGGCAGCGTATTCCAGTAATCAAGCTTTTACTATCAAAACATTGACAAAGAAGTCGGCCAATAAGCGTGTTAGAATTCCTCACAAGGATGTGCTTGCTTCACGAAGGCTTGACCAATTAGATTCATTTTCTCACGATGACAATTTTAGTGTTCACAGTGGGAAGTTCACAGGAGCTAGAGGAGAGGCTATTCATTCAGTTTCAACAGTTGAGAACAGTCTTTCGGATATTGGCGCCATGTTCAAGTCTTCTTGTTCTTCCGCTGATGATGGGATAAGTGTTACCTCACTCATCAAAGTGGAGAATGTAAATGGAGGCTCTGATTCATTTTTTCCTCCCCGAAGTAAGACAAGACAATGAGGTCACAGTCCAAGATGAAAATGAAGAACCGTTAACCAACACATGGTGTATTTTCAATTTAACTGAAGTACATTTTTCAACAGCTGAGATCAAGGTACTTTCAAAAGGTTCTTCATTCATCCCTACTCACCATGCAGGATTAATGGATGTTATTTTAGATTTCAAGCAAACTGTAAAAAAGTTAAATTTAAATTTTTTGTACAATGATGCGACTGTGAATAGTTGTCATAAGTTTAAAAAGGACAGCATGGTGAATCCACTACTCTCTGGTAATTTAAATGTTTTTAAGAAATTGTGTGAAGATAATATTTATGAATTATTTTCAAATTCAAATGCTGGTAAACATAGAAATAAAGTGAATTTCAATTTATGGCACTCAATCATTTATGCAGTTTAAATAATATCAGGGCCATGCCTGCAGATAAGGGGAATGGCTTAGTAGTTATTAATAAGGCAAACTATATTTTAGCTATGCAAAGTCTGTTAAATGATGCCAATTGTTACAAAATAGTAACCAAAGAATTTGTTAGGAAGAAGTACATGCTTATTAATTTGACTCTGCTAGACTTATTACATCAGAACTGTCTGACAATTGAAATGTACAATTTTTGTATTGTTGAGCAACCTGAGTTAGGATCCCTGTTCGGGATCCCAAAGATTCATAAAGATGAGAAAAAAACACCTTTTAGACCTATAGTGTCTTCTCCTAAAAATAAAATTGTCGACATTTCAGCAATGTTAGATAGTATTTTAAATTCTGTGGTGCAAGCAAGCAAGTACTTCCTTAAGGTTTCATGGCCTTTTTTAGATGACATTAGTAAACTCAAGGCTGAGAGTGATGAGGTTATGCTATGTACTGTGGATGTCAACACTTTGTACACCTCAATAGACCAGGATGAGGGGATTGAATATGTAGAATTTTTTTTTTGAATAAAGTTAACTAAGATCTCATGTTAGATTCTAGAGCTATTTGTGTTTTGTTGGATTCAGTTCTTAACAATAATTTTTTCTAATTTGATTCTAAGATATACCAATAAACATCAGGTGTGGCTATGGGGGCCACTGTAGCACCCTCGTTTGCAAATATGGTGATGTGTTGGTGGGAGATTTTTTATTTATGTAATTTGCCCCTGTTTAAATATGTTTCTTTTTATCGCAGATATATTGATGATTTGTTTTTTATTTGGAAGGGTAACAAGGCTGACTATGAACATTTTTTGCACAGATGAACAGTAGTGTTAGATGGTTGAAATTTGACATAATTAGTATCGGGACTATAATTAATTTTTTTGATATTGAGCTCACTTTCAACCATACTCATACGACTTTTTCTAGTAGTATTTTTAGGAAAAAGTCTTTTAGTAACAACTATGTTCACTTTACAAGTTCCCATCCAAATTATATGAAATATAACATTTTAGGGGCCATACAATTAGATAGAGTTGTATTATTAGTTATGAGTTTTTTTTTTTGAATAAAGTCAACATTTTAATTGATATGTTTAGTCAAAGGGGGTATCCTACAAGTAGGCTAAGGAAAATAGCAGATGAAGTTATTTCCCACAGGACAGAGAGATATCCACCATTCCTCTCATCTGGGTTCACTCCCAAGGATAACAGGGAAAAGGCTGACTGTCATGGTGACAAGAAATTTCTGGTTTTCCCTATTCCAATGAGTTTGGAAAGTGAAGAACTTAAAAAGATCACTGAAAACAACTGGAAGGTTATTTTAGGAAATATAGATCTTAGTGATGTAGTAGGCATAAAGCCAACATTCATTTATAGAAAGACCTCCAGTTTAAAGTTCCTTCTCGAACACACTAAGAGACAGCATACAGTTACAAGTATTCCATCCCTAGGTACTTTTCCCTGTGGGGGATGTAAATTTTGTAGGTTTATGTACCCCGGAAGCACATTTTTATTTAAGCATTGTGAGTTTCTGTTTGAGCGTAGAAATAGATTTGACTGCAAAAGTCTAGGATTGGTGTACCTTGCCATTTGTGGGTCCTCTTTAATTTTTATGTAGGTAAGAGTACTAGGGCCTTAAGGGGTTGTATAGGTGAACACCTCAGGCCCATCAAAAACAAAGATCCAAATAACGCTTTAGCAAGACATAGTTTAAGTTGTGAACATTTCCATAAATTTTATTTTTTAGTTTTACAGCAGGTTAACACACTAACAGTTTTGCTAATTTATTTAACAACTATATGGAAATGTTAGAGCTCAAATGGCAGGTTTTCCTTAGGGCAGATGTCTATCCTTGGTTAAACGAAGCTATCTCTATTAAGAGCTTATTAAAATACAAATATGTATAATATGTTTCTATTATCGATAGCTTGAATTTATGAGTTTTTATCTGAGTTTGAAAGAAGTTTTGTTTGATTTTTAATTAATTACTTCAGAATATTTGCACTTTAAATTGTTTGGAGTTTCTAATTCGAATATGATGTCATCATTGTATGGAGTATTTACCTGTTGAGATGAATGAATGTATTTCTGAGGAAGTTCTGGAAGTATAGGAATGAAAGCACTAATCTGACTCCTGTTTTTTATTGTTCTAACTGTGGACAATAGTGCTTCGTTCTAGTTAGTTAAGTTTATTTTTATTTTTTGGTGTCTTTTTAAATGTACAAAGTAGTTGAAAGTAAGATGCGAGATGAATAGTTCGAATTCAGATTGGGATGCAGCACAAATGACCCAATGTTTGCAGTGAGGCACCTACTTGAGAAGAAGCTAGAAATGAGGAAAGAATCCAACTGGGCATTCCTAGACATGGAGAAAACATATGACAAGGTCCTATGAAAGCTGATGTAAGCAATCGTACAGTGATTCCAAGTCCCAGAAACATTGGTAGAATTACTGTGGGCTATGTACAAGGACCTGATGACTCAAATATGATCAGTATTCATTCTCAGAGACAAGTTTCTTGTGGTAGTGGGTGGGCAGCAGGGTTCTGCTGTGAGCCCACTGTTGTTCATACTGGTGATGGACTACATTAGCTAAAAGGTTGGAGGGGACAAGTGAATAAATTGTTGTATGCAGATGATGTGGTACTACAGGCAAACTCTGAGCAAGAACTTCAACAAAGGATAGGGGAATGGAATGGAATGAAAAACTGAAGGCACATGGGATGAAACTCAGTATAGATAAGACAGTTGCCATGGCAACAAATGGGGGAAATTAGAAGAAGTTGAAAGTTGAAATAGAGTGGAAAATAGTGGAACACGCTGACAGCCTCAGTTATCTTGGAGGGATGGTTGAGGAGATGGGAAGTCTGAATGAGGAGGTCAAAGCTAGAATCAGCGGGGCTGCAGCCAACTGGCACAGAGTGACAGGTGATGTTTATGAAAGAAGAATGCCAAAGAATCTAAAAAAGAAATGGTACAAAACAGTGGTCTGAGCAGTACTACTTTATGGTACAATAACCTGGGCAGTAAATGCAGGGCAGCTGAGGAGGCTAGTGGTGATGAAGATGAAGTGCCTGAGATAGATCATAGGATGCACATGTGGGACAGATGAAGAAATGAAGACATCAGAGTAGAAGCCAAAGTAGATCCAATTGCAGAAGAGGTCAGAGAGACCAGATTATGGTGGTTCAGGCACTTGGGCAGAAAAGCAGAAGACAATCTGGTGAAGAAGATGGGACAGGCAGGAAAAATGGAAGCAGAAATGAGGGCATCCAGTAAAGAGATCAATGGGCTGTGTGAGACAAGACCTGCAACACTCAGGGAAGAGTGTTGAAGAAAGTAGGAGAGTAACACTGAGTATAGAGAGATGGTGACAGTTGACTCGACCCTGACCCCATGTAAAAATAAAAAAACAGGGTTGATGATGATGAGTGAAATATATAGAGAGGAGCATAGCAGCAAATGCATAATGATTGCACATGTGGTCCAGACCCAGCAGGTGTTTCATGCTTTATGAGACTTCTGCAGTCTCGTTGCTTTAGTCAGTTAGGTAACAGCTTAGGACTTCTGCAGTCACGTTGCTTTAGTCAGGTAAGAGCTTTGTTTCATACTTCACCAAGACCTCATAGTCAGGTTGCTTTAGTCAGTTAGGTAACAGCTTAGGACTTCTGCAGTCATGTTGCTTTAGTCAGTTAGGTAACTGCTTATGACTTCTGCAGTCGCGTTGCATTAGTCAGTTAGGTAACAGCTTAGGACTTCTGCAGTCACATTGCTTTAGTCAGTTAGGTAACAGCTTAGGACCTCTGCAGTCACATTGCTTTAGTCAGGTAACAGCTTTGTTTCATACTTCACCAAGACCTCATAGTCAGGTTGCTTTAGTCAGTTAGGTAACAGCTTAGGACTTCTGCAGTCACATTGCTTTAGTCAGGTAACAGCTTTGTTTCATACTTCACCAAGACCTCATAGTCAGGTTGCTTTAGTCAGTTAGGTAACAGCTTAGGACTTCTGCAGTCACGTTGTTTTAGTCAGTTAGGTAATAGCTTATGACTTCTGCAGTCACGTTGCTTTAGTCAGTTAGGTAACAGCTTAGGACTTCTGCAGTCACGTTACTTTAGTCAGGTAACAACTTTGTTTCATACTTCACCAAGACCTCATAGTCAGGTTGCTTTAGTCAGTTAGGTAACAGCTCAGGACTTCTGCAGTCACATTGCTTTAGTCAGTTAGGTAATAGCTTATGACTTCTGCAGTCATGTTGCTTTAGTCAGTTAGGTAACAGCTTAGGACTTCTGCAGATACATTGCTTTAGTCAGTTAGGTAATAGCTTAGGACTTCTGCAGTCATGTTGCTTTAGTCAGGTAGGTAACAGCTTAGGACTTCTGCAGTCACGTTGCTTTAGTCAGGTAGGTAACAGCTTAGGACTTCTGCAGTCACGTTGATTTAGTCAGTAAGGTAACAGCTTAGGGGTTCTGCAGTCATGTTGCTTTAGTCAGTTAGGTAACAGCTTCATTTCATACTTCACCAAGACCTCATAGCACTTATTATTCAGCTCCTCATTTTGTATTTGTGTTCATTTGCTTTTGTTTAAACAAGAATGCTGACATAGGAAAGGATGATTCTAAACTATCTGAATAGTTCAGAAAATAGAAAATGTAGCTCTTGAGTACTAAAGATTTTTGTACAGATTATCTGCCCTCCAAGACAATTCTTCCACTGTGGATAGAAGTAAACCACTGTGTTCTCAGTATTTATCCATATCCTTTGTCCCATTATTAGAGCTGTATTCTATGTGATTCTTGTCTTGGAGAGCAAGAGTTGCAATGATAGGCAGGTGGATATCTTTGTCTTCCTGTATGCCAAATGGTATTGAACTGGCAAATTATGATCTTCAGCTATTTAGGAAAAATGATCATTTGATATCAGCTGAAATATACCAAAGTAAGGTAAAAGTTTATACTTCACAATTTGGTGTTCTTCAATTAGTACTTATCTAAGCTCTTATAAGCTCTATTCTGTTCTTACACACACACACACACACACACACACACACACACACACACAGTTCTGCAGTAGAACTGTGTGTGTGTGTGTGTGTGTGTGTGTGTGTGTGTGTGTGTGTGTGTGTGTGTGTGTGTGTGTGTGTGTGCTTGTATGGATGTAGATGGAATGAGAGGTAACATTCAACAAGGATATGTGCTTACAAGTAAATTTAACTTGTCAAATGAACATAGGATAAAGATGAAATTGTCAACACACAATCATGCACATTCAGATTCATTATATAAATGTTCTTTTAGTTTAGCCTTAAAGCCACTCAATATTTGCTGAGTTCTTACTTCAGCAGGAAAGTTATTCCAGATTGCTGGTTCCAACCTGGAAAGTGCCTTACCACATGACTGATTTGAACTCGGGTCTGACTGAAATTATGGCATCATCCTGTCTTCCCCTTAGAGTTTGTAGTTTATCCTTGATGAATAGTTTTGTTTTGGTGGGGAACATTGATTTAGAACAGTAACTTAAAACAGTTCTGTGCTGAAAAGTAAAGTAGCTCTACTTTGAATAAGTAGCCAGTTTAACCTTTTAAGAAAGCAGCAATGATGAGTGTTTGCATCATCTCGCAAAACAAATAGACACAGAATTATGTTTAATCCCACTTCTACATAACTAGAGCTTTCCAGGACTAACTTCTGAATTGCCATCTTCGATCCTCTGACAAAAACCTACTTGACATCTATATGATTTACACAAATGCAGTTAAAGTCTATACTCCCACTGTGTAGCAAAACTCTCCGACTCCTGGCTTTGCACCCGCTGCTCTCCTAGCTAAAATGTCAGCTACCTCTCCTCTAATACCTGTATACATCCTGTCTCTCCTTTTCCCTGGTTTTGTTTTTCTTACTCATATTTTCCTTTCTCTAAGTCTAGCTTTTACTTATTATGCCCCCAGCGTATCTACTCCACGTATTATCTCTAACAAGTACGTTTCTCACTCTCCCTTCGCTTCCTCTCATCCTTCCCTATTTTTTCCACCCTGACCTCTGCCTTATTGTTGAAAAACAAACTCTCGCACTTATAAAATGTCAATGTGTCTCACTGCCGCATGCTATGTATATTTGTTTTGTTTTAAAGATGGCATATGTGTATTATTCTGCAAGTCATATGCGTATTAGTATTCGTATTAATGTATTTACAGTATATTGTAATATCATGCCAATGTTTACCTGTAAATATATATTTTCTGTTCTTTTACTTGTGCAGCATTCTCCTGGGGCCTTCCCTGAAAATGTATTAAATTATCCAGTCAGACTTTCCTAGTAAACAAATGTCACTAAATAAGTTAGCAAGTAAATAAATAATTAGATATACATGTTTTGTTTTCTGCAAATGGGTACTTGTATGTATTATTACTAGACAGTAGGGGTAACAAGTAGCAGGCCATATTCAAGTTTAGGGAAAAGTACATTTCTGGCTATTGCTGTAAAGCATCATGTGGGAGAAAATAGGTGATTTTGTAGCACAATATTTTTATTACAATTTTTTTAGTGTGTTTTGTAAAGAACAAGGCAGAGTCTATGGTAATGCAGAAGCATGTTTGTCCATTTACACTTTGTATTCTTCATTTTATCCACTGTCCCCAGGGCTCGGAGACTCAGTAGTTTTTGAGGGGGTTTCAAAGACCATAACAATTTATCAGAAGCCTATTGCTAAGAGTCCAGTTGAATAGCATACTAGATCTGTTTTATAGCTTAAGTAGAAGTCTTAAGATAAATTTATTGGACTAAATTAAGAGGAAATCGCCTGGATATGTAACTAGCTAGAGAATACGATATGAATTAAGTCATTTATAAGCAGGAAAAAAGAAATGAACTCAACTACTGACCCTTTTTGGCAATTCAGCATTAAGAATGCCTACGTCTGAAAGGGAATTTCTAAAGTATTCTGAATGTTGCAACTCTCATGTCGCATTTAAGCAGTTCAAGTGTACTATTGTCAAAGCTGAGCTTGCCAAGTTTATCGGGTGGGAAAGCATAGTTGATAGTTTCAAATGCCCTAACCATATCTACAAACAGACCACCTGTTAGATGTCTTCCATTCATTGGACTATAGGCCTTGCAGAAGCCATGTTATTGATCCCACAGAATGTCATAACTGTTTGTGGGCAGAAATCTATTTGTAGAGAATGATTTGTAACTTTTTTGTTAGAGGGGCAAAGACTGGATATAGGTTTAATATGTATAGTCTTTTGGGGCTCTAACTTTTGGCAAGGGGGTTTAGGACAGAGCACTGGAAGGGCATGGGGAATATTGCAGAGGCTTATGAAAGATTGTAGTTATGAATAAGTGGTTTAGCTGTGATGGAGCTAACATTTTTGGTGTGCAGGCTGTAGGAGACTAACTCTGGCCCATGAGGTACTGTTTAAAGATGTGAAGGGTTATATTTGAACATTCTTAACTATGTTAGCAGTATATGTAAGCAAGAAGTTAGACAATTCTCAGGTAAAGTTTCTGTTGTCACTGCTTGTGTTAAGACAAAATCATTGTTTATGCTTTGTAAAAGCAGGTGCTATTTCTTTTAATTCTTTCCAAAATTTCTGTGGAAAATAGGACAGTATATTTTGCCTCTGTCTGAAGTAATTTTATTTTTACTGGATTAGTAGCTATTCAAGATTCCATGGCTTATCTCATAGTTGCATGGTTATACAGTGAGGCATGGTTTCAGTGAAAGAAAATGGCATACGAAGAGAGCTGTGGGACTGGCAGCTGGAAGTAAATAAAGAAATACGTGACACCTGAGATGTAGAATATTATTATTGGAGAGACAGTAGTGGGTGCTTGTTTTGAGGTATAGAATGGGTTAGAAAGGTGTAATAGAAATGAATTTTTGCTTATTCAGCATCTAGGTTGAGAGGATAAAGAACATGGTCGAGAAAGTTTTATTTATGTATTTATTGTATTTTTAACCAGGAAAGTCTGACTGGACAGATACCCATTTTTGGTGGAGCCCCAGGGAGAAAAGCTCCAAAAGTGGAATCAGGAAAAAAAAATATAATACAGTACTTTCTTTGAAAAGAATATAGTACAATGATATACTGAAAGATGTAGAATACTTGACATAAACATTATAGTACAATTTTACAGTACAATAATATTCATAGTGGCGTACTCTTCAACCTCTTAAAACAAGAAATCTAGACAAAGCCTAAAATAATGAGGGGACAAAGGCCAAAAAAATCAGGACAGATTTTAAATATTGCTGTTATAAACTTAGAAAGTTGCCGGAATAACAAGATTTTTTGTTAGCATACATTTTCAGAAGAATATGAACATTGAAAGTCAAATGTATGTCATTATTTAGTGACTTCATTCTTCAGTGATTTGGTAGAAAACCACACATTTTATGAGTAACAAACCAAAAATATAGTTTCATAGTTTATAGTTTCATAGTTTAGTACTAGGCTATCTGCCCTGAGGCATTTGCAAGCCTAGCCCTAGAGATGTGGCTTTCACCACCCCATGTAGTGGTACTAAGGTGTACAGAATAAATTTAGAATACTGTGCCTTGTCTAGTAGTGACACATTGAAGACCCCCTTACTTATTAAAATTAGTTTACTGTGCCTCTGTTAAGTAGCGATACAGGGGTGACCCCCTGGGGTAAACCTACGATCTCCCATCCACTCGTCAAGATTTCTCTTGAACAGAATCAGTGAGGGGCTCTGCCTAACATGAACTGGGATTTTGTTCCAGAGTATGGGAAGCCTCTGAGTTATGAATCTGTCCCTCCAGCATGTTCTATTCATGTTTGTACTGAGGTTTAAATCTTTGGCTCTCGTGGTTCTTATGGATTTTGATTTTTTGAGGTGGAGCATGTCCATCAATTCCTGGTTGGACATGGCCTTGTATGTCAGGCACAGATCACCTCTGAGCAGGCGGTATGCTACTGAATAGAGCTGGAATTTCTTTAGCCTGGCAGCATATGACATATGTTGGAAACCCTTGATCCTCTTGGTGAGGTACTTCTGGGGTCTCTCCAGCTGTTGTAAGTGCCGGGTGAGGTACATACCAAATGGGGCATTGTACTCAATCATGGGCCTGATAAGGGAGGAGTACAGGGGCACGATGACCTCCTTTGATCTGGATGTGAACCCCTTCATGATAAGGTGGGCAAGGTAGAAAGTTTTTCTAACCACTTTGGCAACATGGGTGTGAAATGAGAGGTCACTATCAACTTGGGTCTCCAGGTCTCTGATTACTTTTTTGGTGGGTTACTGGCTATGTGATAATTTGTGGGTATTTTGTTTTTCCCAAAGGGGATGACTATACATTTCTTGGCATTCAGTTTAAGGCCGTGATTCTGGCACCAGTTGTCAGTTTTGGTGAGGCCTTTCTCTAGGATGTATGTGTCAGCTGGTGTATCGACTATGGGGCCTAGTTTGCAGTCATCTGTGAACTTTGTCAGCCACAACCCTCCCATGTTTGCTTTCACATCTGAGAAGTAAATGCTGAAGAGGGGTCCCAGGACTGAGCCCTGTGGGACACCACTTGTGACTGGCTTTGAGTCTGACATGGCTCCCGCAATCTTGACTTTATGGGTTCTGTTCTTTAGCCAGTTTGCAACCCATCTTGTGACATATGGATTTACTTTTAAGCTGTTTAGCTTTTCTATGATCCCTGAGTGGGGTATTGTGTCGAAGGCTTTAGCCAAGTCCAGGTAGGCTGTATGGACTGCCTTGCCCTTATCAATGGCTCTAGTGACTGTTTCAAAAAAGTCAACCAGGTTCAAAAGGCAGGATCTGCCTTTTACAAAGCCAAACTGGGTAGGATCAAGTGTCTGTAGGTCCCCAATGTCGTTGTTTATGAGTTCCATAATAATTATTTCCATAGCTTTGCAAAGCAGGCTGGTCAAGCTTATGGGGCGGTAGTTCCCAGGGTCTGTAGTGGAACCTCCCTTGTGGAGTGGTACCACTGTTGCTGTACGCCAGTGTTCAGGTACATATCCTGTAGTAAGGCTAAGGTTAAATAACATTTTTATATGTGGGTTTAGCTCCTCTTGGAGTTCACGTATCACGCAGCCGGGGATACCATCAGGTCCCATAGATGCTGTGTTTTTTGCTTTGTTGAGGGTGGTTCTCACCTGGGCATCAGAGGGAGGTTACATTCATCTGGGATGAGTATTTCTTCTTTTGGAGGTGAGGGAGGGGAGAAGTTTGCACTGAACCTGTCTGCCAGAATGTTGGCAATATCTGTAGGTTCGGTAAATTTTTTGTCGTTGTGTACTAACTCTGAGCATATCTGAGTGTTTCTGCCCAGGTTTCTAACATAACTGAAGAATGCCTTGTGGTTATCTTTAGTGTCCTTGGCGATTTTTCTCTCAAAGTTGGCCTTGGATATTTCTATGAGAGAACGTAGCTTTCTACTAGTGCTGATCAGAGATACCTTCCCTTTATGGGATTTTGCTCTGTCTTGCAGTAGCTTCCTTCTTTTGTTATACAATTTGTTTATGGCTGGGGTCCACCAGACAGGATGCTTTCCTTTGTTGGAGAGGGTCTTGGTTTTATTTGGGATTGCATGATCCATGCATTCTTGGAGATGTCTGTAGAAAGCATCTGTGTAGCATTCAGCATTGTGGGATGTGGTTTCCATTGGCCCTGAGGGCTTAAATGATACCATCTCAGTCTTGAGAAGTGTAAAGTCGGCTTTTGAGAAGTTTCTCACTGTAGTCTTTTGTGCTGGGGGTGGAGGTGGTAAATGTATATCCAGGGTGATTAGTTTGTGGTCAGATCTCACCAGTGAGGGCAATACTTCCGGTGTGGAGTATTTTGTCCCCATGTTTGTGATGATCAGGTCTAGTATATTATCCCCTCTTGTGGGAGAGATGACTAGCTGCTCCATTGCATTTGAGTTTATGAATTCCAGGAACCTCTGGGCTAGGGTGTTAGGGCTAGAATAGTGCACCCAGTCTATGTTAGGGTAGTTGAAGTCTCCCAATATGATGGTATTTGGTGAGACATTCATATCTTCCAATGTCTTCAGGAAGATATGAGGCAAAAATCTGAATATTGTCCAAAAATCATGACAGTCGAGAGGAAAGGTTACTGTGTTTATAACAAAATACAGTAATGTTACAGTGTTGGTGATGCAGCTAATGGGATTAAGACAGAGAGGTACATGGTTATGAGTTTTATGGAGAGAGTTAGCATGTCTGTTACTTAGGCTGAGGATGAGATGATCCCCTCCTCTTGTCTGCCACCTAAAGAGAAAGTATATGATGCTAAAGTTTAAGAGGTATAGAAGTGCAGGGTTTAAGCCTATCTTCCACCTAGACTGATAAGAGGGAGTAGATGTGGCATTACAGAGTTAAGTGCAGTGCTCTGCCCTAGCTGAACCCTAGGCTAATGAGTGAGAGGTAGAATACATAACTTTAACAACTACATAGGTAAAGCAAAGTCCATCCCTCACCATTTTCAATCAGAACTTAGATCTGTTAATTGAAAACTGAAAATTTAGCCCAGGACTGCCCCCTTACTACTAATGGACAGACTGAGGTCCTAAATGCTTTATCCCATGCATGGGTCCCCTCAAATGATCTATGGTATGATCCAATTATTCTCATTGGGGTAACATATAATTATCAACCACAGATGGTTATGGCCAATCTGTAACCAAATGTAACAGGTTATTTCACGTTTTTTGCCTGTACTGATACGTTTAGTTTATTATTTGCAATAGTAGATAATAAATCCTCGTCTGTTGATACTTTTAACACAGGTATCTTTCCCTTTTCTATATTCATTTAACATTGATACTTCTTGCTATAATTGCTTTATAGTTTTCTCTGTTTGATGCTTCTATGGTGGCATTCTACTTGTTCCCATCGGTTATTTTGTTGCTTTACATTTTTGTGGTTGCACATTATATGTTATTAGTTTAACTGCACAGTAATACAGCATATTTATTTCTGTTAAATCAAATGAACTTCTCTTAATAGTCCTGATTATTGTGTTCACCTGTTTTACCAGTCTTGTAACATTTAAGGTCTTATTTACTTTCTGTAATCGGTTCCTTCTATCTACCTTAATATGACTATTTGTTTCTATAAAATCAAGCAGGTCTTCCCTTACAGCATTTTCTTCTGTATTGAGAGCATGTTCTGTGCTCTTTATTTTCTATGTGTATTCTGCAGAAAGTTTCAGAACATCTTCCTGTAAAATATCCTCTTCGGATGCACCCTGCTTCATCTGTTGCTCCTTCAAATGGAGACTAAATGTTATATCAATCTGTAATATTACCTGCATTAGAATTGCTATTGTTTCCTACTCCTTCACTTCCTGTACAATTTTAACTCAGCTTGTATACTGGTCTTCTTCAGAAGGCTCCAGAACATCACCATCTAGCATATCTTTTTAAGTGCCTCCCACTGTACCATGATCCTGCTGTGACACTGCCTGTGTGGGATTCTGCACACTAAATTCACCACTTCTTGGATAAACCATAACTTCTGTTCATATTTGTTTAACTTCTATCTTACTAATCTTATTTTGTCCATTCCCCTTTGTGATCCTATTTTTTGTATAGTGTAATTGTCCATATCCTGATGCCCTTACCTATATTTCTCTGCAAATATCTTTGGAACTGGATTTTATTTTGTTTAGTTTGGTTTTCTCCATTGCATATATATATGACACAGTATCACATCTCTTTTTTTCTCACATCCACGTTTCCTTAATAATTATAACAATACTTAATTTCTTCCTTATTCTCAATAGCCCATTTTGTCATCCCTATGCTTTGTTTTTGGCCAGACAGTTTTTGTGGCTTTTGTGGACTACTAGTTCCCTCAACCACAGAGAGTCATGTCTTCTTTTGTTATGACACATGTCCTTCCAGTCAAGTTTGTCCTGAATTGCTGAGTTTTTTTCTTTCTTATACTCTCCTATCTAGTGAATTGCCATCATCATTAGACCTTTTTTCTCATTTCTTCATGGTGTTGGGGGTGTTGTGTCAGCTGTCATCACATCTCTTGACCCAGATTCACTCTCTTACCTTCTTCAACAGTCATGCCTGATGGTTTTAGATCTTCTCTCACACAATCTATTCATCTCTCAGTTGGATGTCTTTGGCTCATTTTTCCTTCTTCCTTTTTTAACCAAATAATCTTTACCAAGTAATTTTTTTGCATTCCTTCACATCTAACCATGCCACTGAAATCTGTTTTGTATGACCTTCTTTGTAATTGGAGCTATTTTACTTCTGCTCTTATGCCCTTATTTCTGCGTCTGTCCAACAGTGGCATCCTACTACATGTCTCAGGACCTGTATCTCCATCACCTCTGCATTTACTGTTCAGGCTTCTGTACCACACAGAAGCCAGGGCTGCTCACCTTAATATTCTTCTGTCACACAGTACCCCATACTTTGTGCCAGTTGGCTGCAGCCCCTCTGATTCTAGCTTTGACCTCCTCATTCTTACTTGACTTGTTCTCAACCACCCCTCCGAGATACTTGAAGCTGTTCTCCTGTTCCACCATTTCCTGTTCTATCTTAGTTTTCAGATTCTTCTGATCCCCCCCCCTTTGTTGCAGTGACTTGACTGTTCTCAGCTGCATCTTGTGTTTATCTCAACACCTACTTTACCTTATATTAGAGAGAACCTTCAGGAAATCTACATGCTACTTGTGCATGCATGACTGGTGCAGATGGCTATAATATGCTCTCCAATTTTTGCTGTTAATCTAAGCATGACTATCATCATATACACCATGAATCTCGGTACACAAAATGCTGAATATGCAACACAGCACAGTACACTTCTTTTGCACACTTCTAAATCAGTCTGTTATTATGGATGTCATCATTTGCAGACAAAGTGCGGGTCATTAGTGTTAAGCTTTTCATTGTCTGTAATTATGCATTTATTAGCATGCTCTGCATACCATGTTGCCTTTGTGTCATACAGCTACCTACACATTGCACATCATAAATACTCACTGTGATTTATAATGCACAATGTGATAAAAGAGTAAAAATTCCAGCACCAGGTTCATACAGCATATATGAAAACACAGTGATGTTCTATTCATGTAGCTGCTTAAACCATTCAGTTTTCTTCTTTCTTTATTTTTTAATACACAGTATATAGAATGATTGCTGTAAAGTACTCATCAAGGAATAAAGAGCTGTAACTAGTGTAGGGTGAAGGTGTCAGCTACCTCAGGTTATAGCTGTCAGGGGGTGTAACTGGCCTGTGCTGATGATGCAAAATGCAGTTTTAGCATTGATTTATGAAGCACATAGTGCATTTACAGCGTAGCTGAAGTGCTGAAGCTCTAAGCAGGTTTTGGGAGCTGGACAGGGGACCAGTTGTAGTAACTATGGTCCCGAATGAATGCAATAATAACACATCCTGTTAGAAACTTACCATCTGACAGTCTTATGAACCCAGCAAAAGCCTTTCTTACAAAGGAATTACATTCTAAAACTGCCTAGGCAAGCAGCATGGATTTTCCCAATCCAAAGGTAAAAAGCAAATTCATTTTTTTTAATTTGACAATGCATATATTATGCTATTAGAAATTGTAAACTGTAATTATTAATCTAATGTGTTTACTTATGAATTTAAAAAGCAATATTTAGATAAACTATTAGCTGGTGTGTTTATTACTTACTGTTGTCTAAGTTTTCAGTGGCCTTGTTTGTGATAAAAGATCAAAGCCTGGATTGAAAGAATACTCCCGATTATCTTATGAAAATTAAATTGCTTATTCTGTTATTGGTTTAAGATTATGAGTTCTGTTTGTTTTGGTCTAATAATAGCAGTCAGTTTGAGTTTTGCCCTTTTTCATCATGCTGAAAATATTCACTGTTAAACTCTAAATAATCTTTGTATTTATCAACCTCCAAACATCAGATTGATTACACTTGAATTGTCTGCAACAACTAGAGTGAAAGTCATTGTAGAATGCATGCAGTTCTAGACATATATGGACTTTCTTCTTCTTCGGTTGTCTTGGAAGCCAAGTGTGTTATAAATAAAATATTTCACCTATTAATGCTAATCTAGATTTTTTCACTTTAGTAAGCTTATAGAACCTTGATACAACATCTTAACTATGAATTGATTGAAAAGTAGATAAGATTGTACGGCTACCGGTTAAAATTCTGATGACCAATGTTCCTCTGAATAGCGGAAATGAAAGAGCAAATGTGAAAGAATATGTCTACTAAATCCTGTGCTGCAGTATCTTGGAGTGAGGTACGGTGATCTTGAAGATGAAATATGTAAACAGAATGTGGAGGCAGACCAGCCACACTGGGAATCAATAATTACTTGGTATAAGAGTGAGTTTAAGAATTTCTAGTTTTTTTTGCTTTGAATCATTGTTTATTTTTCTGATAGGGATCAATTTTTATACTTCAGTAACTGTTCTTTTACTTATTTTTCTAATTCATGATATTCTTTTGGACTAGTGCATTATAAAAACAAAGATGCTGGGTTTAATTTATTTTTATGACATAGTTTCTCCTGATGCATAGCTTAAGAATACAGGCTTTTAGCTGCTATGCTATACTAATCCTGTTGTCATACAGAAATCAGTCTTACTTTTGTTGTTGTTGGGATACATTTGCACAAGTCCACAGTGCAGCCTCCATTAAAAGGATGTCACCTTGGTAGTAGATCTCAGTTGTCATATGCATTGTGCTTACATGCACAGCACAGGACATCATGTTGCATTGGACTTGTGTGTCTTCTCTGGCTTGTCATGCATTTGCAGCATGAATTATTTAGTGTTTCATCACCTTATCACTGAACTTGCAACAATATGTAGGTTGTTACAGTTTTAATGCATATTTATGTTGTTGTGCACACTAGAAATACTCAGGTAATAACAATCTCCTTGGGGCTTGTTGTGCAAGATTATATTGCTTTGCTTGGAACAATGTTCTGAGGGATTGCAGAAGGATTGCCTTCCAGAAGTCTCACCTGTGAGCCTATGCAAGTCTCTATGCAAGTCTGTTCACATTTTTTTCTTTTTTTTTTTTATTTCTTTTCTTGTGTTGTCTTGAATCTGCTTGTAGACTATGCATGTAGCTATGTGTTTCTTCTCCACACTTTGTGTTAACTTTTCACTACTGTGAAATATTGGTTTTGTTGATTTATATTTCTTTATAGTCACTTTGGATGCTTTGGGTAATTCCTAGCTTGCATTTTTGTGTGAATTGTATTGTGCATGCTTAACCAATAAAAACTTAAGTAGACTGAAACCAACAATATGCTGGGGTCCAGCTTTAATACTTGTAATTTTTTTTTAATTAACACATTATGATAATTTAAATTAAAATACAACAGTGTGTGTGTGTGTGTGTGTGTGTGTGTGTGTGTGTGTGTGTGTGTGTGTGTGTGTGTGTGTGTTATAAGTCTAACTTTCAATAATTTGCTTCTGTGCACAGAATATTTTAGTCAGTTTAGCACTGTGTTGGCTCTTTCATTTACTTTCTCTGTTTGGATTTGATTCTAGTCTAGTATGTCAACAAAGCATGTTTTTATATTTGAGTCATAAATAAATGGGCAACTTTTTCAAAGAACAAAAAGACTTTGTTATAAAACATCTGCAGTTAATGGCATTACAACCGATGGAAGGCACTTTTTTTCCATTTACATTGTTTAGACAAAGCTGGTACTAATACAACATGTATTATAGAAAAAAAAAACTCTTTGTTTCCCTACCCACCAGTAGATTACTTGTTTCTCTCCCAAGCATGCATTCCACATAAACATGGCCAGATTGCTACATCATCTTCAGATTATATAAGCCTTTTTGTTCATCGAAGTCAAAGAGATTTTGGCCTAAGCCTGCAAGTGCTTAAAATCTTGGCAAATTCTTTTCCCATAACATTTGGTCAGCAATACTGCCTTTAGGGAAACATGTCTATCAATAACTTATCAAAGGTTTTAAAATTAGCAATGCTCATAATGAAGTTTGTGTTACAAGGTGGATGTTTAGTTCACAATTACTTGTCATTTGTGCAGTTCAGTTTTTCTTCCTTATCCAAATACCCTTACATGAGCTCCATATTAACACCGGTGTATGTGCTGTTGAAATGATTTGTTTTGTGATGCTAAAAGTCATACAATCTACTGATCTGCTGGAAAACATTTGTGATTGAAGTGAGGTTAAATGTATGCCTGTGTGCATGTTTGTATGTGTATTTTTTGTTTTGTTAAATTATTTCCTTGCATATTTAAATTTTCAGTTGTTAACTTAATAAATGAAGCGGTCTTAACACCTTTTCCAGCTATAGCATGGGCCAGAGAAATCGACAAAAATACAAAAAGTATACTGGAAGATATTCATAGATGCTTAACACGTCTGCAAAATGCTAACTGCTTCCAGTTTGCATTGTCATATTTTCAGTTAGTTTCATGAAATGTAGATATATCTCCTTATATTATACATGTATTTGTACTTATTTGCAAAAGCATGTCATTTAGCTGTATAAGTTGCCCTTTTAGCCATATTCAGTGAAACTAAGAGAAAAAACAGGCTAGTGGGACTCAAGAATTTCTGAATACAATCCATTGTGTTAAAAATTAAGAGAGAGTATTGTTTAACAAGTCGAACATATGTTTATATCAATTTCAAGAAAATGTCATACAGATATGTACAGCATATACAACGGCTTATACATTTAATCACAAATACATTTTTAAGTTTAGGGTAAACATAGTGGTAAATGGAAGATGGGCTCAGGCAGAAAAGTGAAGATAAGAGAAAAGGTGGGTAGAGAAATCATGAACAATTAACAAAGCAGTTGCATTTGAAAAAGTAAGCAAAGCAGAGCAGGTTAGATGGTCTGAATGGAAGCTAAGCTGCAACTGTTCTTATGTTAGGAGTTGATTTCCTGTATAGATCACAATTATTTACTACTGAATCACAGTAATCTCTACCAGAGTATATTGTCAGCAGTTCTACTAAGAAATGCTGACTTTCTGAAAGTCAGTGTTTCAAAGGAACAAAAACAAAAACAAACAAAAAAATTACTTCATAACTAAATGGGCGAAAAGTTATTTTTTGGGGGGGTCAAGCCCCCCACACACACCCAACAATCTTATACACACCAATCCCATGGTCACACCAACCTGAAGAAATGAGAAATATCCCTAAAATCAAGCTCAAAAATGCTTAAGAATTTTTCATTGACAAATTACCTCCTACTTTAGTGATGGTATAAGAAGGTTCAAATCCCCCTTGAATGCAGATAAGATGGAGTCCTATGCAGAGGTTTTCACCAATGCCCTGCATAACTACTTAAGCAGTTATATAGAATTGGCTGTGCCAGACCGGATTAAAACCAGGTCTTGCTGAAAAAAAACAAGCCACCCTGGTGGACTCCTAGTTTAAACAGGCTCTACAATAAGAGTAAGAAACTAATGTCCAAGAACAAGAGGGACATGGCTCAGCAGAAGAAGAAAACCCTCGATAGCTTAAACAAATTAGAGATCTTGTCAAGTTCTCCAAAGTTAATTATGAAGCAAATATAGACTCCCTAGCTAAGAATAATCACAAGACATTCTTTAACTATATTAGAAATCTAAAAGGGAATACCCAGCTATGCACTGAACTGGTTCTGGATGTCACCTCCCATACTCAACTGGAGGTAATAGCCGAAGGGATAGCTGACAGATTTTAGAGAAAACTTCACCCCCTGTCCCCTCTAGTCATCCTCCAAAATATAGTTGCTACCATTCCTCAGCCTATTATCTCAAGAGAGCAGGTCATCTCGGCACTCTCCAAGGCCAAAAACATGGCTTCAATGGGAGCAGACAACATCCCAGGTTGCCTTTTAAACAACTTAAAACAGTACATAGCAGACCCATTTGGATACTTGTTTATCTACAGCCAGAGAACTGGCTATGTTCTGGTGGAATGGAGGACAGCAACAGTAATCCCTCTGCAGAAAAGGGGACCATCAACTGGCCGTCGGAATTTTAGGCTCATAAGCATGACTAGCTTCATCTGCAAGGCCAAGGAAAGAATCATTATGAGCCTTATTAACAAGGATATAGGTAATCTCCAAACTCAGGACCCAGCCGAGTTAGGATTTGTTAAAGGTAGAGGATGCCTGTTAAACATCGTTGACTTCTTTGAGAAAGTCACCAAGGCCCTGGACAAGGGAAAGACAGAGCATACCACCTTTTTTGACCTAGCCAAAGCATTTGGCACAATTCCCCACTAAGATATTTTAGAGATACTCTCCCAGCTGGGAATTAACCCCTACATTACCAGATGGTTAGCCAACTGGCTCACTGACAAGGCACATACTGTCAAAGTGAGTGACTTCACCTCTAGCAAAAGACCAGTCACCAGCGGGGCACCACAGGATTCTGAACTGGGACCCTTACTGTTCAGAATTTATTTTTCATAAGTCCAGAGAAACTTGGACAACTTGTGGCTGACCAGGTTCACTGAGAGCTGCAAATTAGGAGCCATCATTGAGGCCGCGAGTGATGTTAATATATATCAGACAGAGTTAGCACAGACAAATGACTGGTGCCAAAGCCACAGATTAAAGTTAAATGCAAAAAATACATTATTGTTCTGTTTGGGAAAGGTGACATCCCTGCTAATTACATTATAGACAGAACCTCCCAAGTATAGATCCAGTGCTATATGATCTGGGTACTCAGGTTGATAGCAATCTGGACTCTGACCACCACATATCCACAATAGTAAGGAAATCCTTTAATGCAGCACATCTTATAAGTAAAGGCATCACATCTAGATCTAAGGATGTTATAATTCCCTTATACTCAGCACTCATCAAATAAATGAGTGAGTACAATGTACCCTTTTGCATGTTCCTCAACAGACACCTGCAATAAGTAGTGAAACCACAGAGGGTTCTCACCCAAGAAATTACAGGGTACACAAAATAAGTGTTATTCAGAAAGACTGAAAACTCTGCTACTGTATTTTATCTCTGGCCAGTTGATAAGGGGTGACCTGTGCCTGACTTACAGGGCAGTTTCTGGCATGGCCCTGATGGAAATGCTATACTTTCATAAATCAAACTGCAGGAGGGTCACTCACTTCAGAGGTCTTAACCTATCCACTGACATGAACAGGTCATGCTGGAGAGATAGATACATCTTCCAGAGACTGCCACTTCCCTGGATCAAGCTTCCAATTCCCATAAAATAAATGCAACGTAGATCAATGGATGGGTGACCCCAGATTCACTCCTTGGACGGTTACCATGTCCATCCTGGACAGAGGAAGTCAGTATTAACTACCATAGACCCATAGCTTTGTGAACTTCATTCATTTAACTATCAGCAATTGGGGCAACTCAGGATAAATATGGCTAGGCTTTTAAGGGCTCTAGGACTATTAGCCAAGTAACCACCTATGAACCTACAAATCTATGAACAAGTGAATCATTGCTGGCACACATTTAGAAACTGCACTAGCATTAATTTCTTATGACAAAAAACATTTGAAATTATATACATTTGTCTTTTTTTATGTGGGTTAATGATGCTGAAGTAGTTTCACCTCGAGCGTGTGAAGGCAACTGACCACATGGTGTGTGGTACACACTCACTCACACACACACACACACACACACACACACACACACACACACACATACATGCACACACACACTTACTCGCACTTGTGCAAACATACATACACAAGCACACAAACCAGACCATAAAAACTACTTGCAATGGTATGTGGACTGTATGTGGACTGTACACTTGGTCAGTCTTATCACCACAGAAGCCCAAGGCAGAGTGGTAGCAAAATAACATTCTGCCACAAATCATGATTTCTAGCTGAAGTATGCTGGGTAAATTGGCAAATGATAAACAGCAGGATTGTTTATTGACAAAAATTTGGCACTGTCAATGTACTCCAATGGTAATGCGAACTACAAATTGTGTGTGTGTGTGTGTGTGTGTGTGTGTGTGTGTGTGTGTGTGTGTGTGTGTGTGTGTGTGCATTTATATGATGGCAATAAAATCTAAATAAGTATAATGTATGCAAGATATACAGGATCTGAAATAGTGATCATTTCCAGGATGTCTGATAGACATTCCAGTGTGTGAAGATACAAAATGTGCAAGTCCTGCCTTTTTGTCTTTTAAAACTAAATTGTTGACAGTATCTAGATTATACAAGCAATTGCCTGCCTTAGTTTTTATTTTGCAAACTCATTGTGTCCAAAACATTGATAGCAAGGCAAGGATGAGGCTTGAGATTTGCACACAGAATCTTCCTTCAGAGTCTGAGACCAGGCAGCAGCAGCTCTATGAGGTGGATGCCATAACTCACATTCAGCTGCAAGAAGAGAAAAACAATCCTGTTTCATATGGAGACTTCATTCAAGTTCAAGCCTGCCTCAAGACATTGTTGATGTCCATGGAAAGCTTTCACGTTGTTGGTCTAGATCCAAATGATGTTGAATTGGAAATACGGGTTTAATTTTTGCTACAGTTTATAAAAAAGTATATATATATATATATATATATATATATATATATATATATATATATATATGTATGTAGAGAGATATATATTTATAAAATCTAGTTGTAGTCAGTAGATTTCTTCCATTTACTTACTACATGAATGCTGCTGTCCCAGATAAACAGGGAATTCGCATTCTGGATTAATTCTTACTAAAAGGAACTGATACAAATAAATGTAGAAATGACAGTCTGAGAAAAGTATTCTGTTCATGGTGTAGCTTTTAGTCTAAGCAAGACATTCAGATGAATGGGTTATATAATTTATTTCACAGTGTGTATAAGAAGCAATAATGAGGGTCATATGCATAAAATTAAAATTGTGGGTATGTTTAGGTTAAGGAAAAATACTTACATATGGAAATCATGGACTTTTGTAGTTCAAGGAAATGCATACCTCCTCAGTCTTTTACCAAAGTAAATGTGGAGAAAGCCAAAATAATGGGAGGGGGAAACAGGTCCAAAGTCGGGGGCAGATTTTAAGTAGTGTTCTTAGATACATAGGAAGTTGTTAGAATAACTTGTCTTGCATTAATATTCATTTTCTAAAGGATGTGAAGTCTAAAACTCAAGTGTCTGTTGTTATTTAGTGACTTCAGTCCTTTATGATTTGTCAGAAAAGCACACATTTTGTTAGCAGTAGACTCCACATATTCCAAAAAAAAAATTATGCCAAGGGGTAAAGGGAAGCCAGAAATGCTTCCTGTCTTCAATAAAATGACAGCGTATCAGCAGCTTTGCAGAAACGTAACTGAGAGCGTAGCATGCCACTTTTCTGAGATTTAAAAATTTATGGAAAATAGTGCCAAATATATCTCAAAGCAAGTGTTCATTTTACACTAAAATGAAAAAAAGAAGATTTTGCTAGTCAAGTTTTATCAAGGTTGTATTTCTGGAGATGGATCGATAAGAGGAGGATACAGTAAAATGTTTATTATCAATATTGTCAGAATTTGAATAGGAATAATTTATTGAAAACTGGATTATCAAATTTGGAATTTTAAAGGAGAAGTTGTTTTTGGATACTGGCTAAAAACGATTTAGAAGTACATAAGATTTTCACATACAAAGACAAATCAGTGACTAGAGGAATAATTATGTTTTTTATTTGTTAAGCTATGTTTAAGTAAAGAATATTTTTTACTACGATATTTAAATTCATGCCAAGGTAATTTCTTAGCATATATGTGATAAGAGCATCAAATTTGTCGTTGATTTCCATCAAATTTATAATAAAAATAACTTACCACAAATATTTCATCTTTGTCCCAATGCACAGAAAATCCTTAGATTATTTTAACTGCCAGAGACATTGTAACATAAAGTATAATTTATGTTTCTTTATAAATATTATTGTTTTATAACATGCCAAAATGGTTAGGCAGTAAAATATGAGTTTTGTATAACCCTCTATTGGATCTCACTGATAATATCATGCTAAAGGCATGCAGAAAGCTGTAAAATATGTGCACTTTAACCTTGGATGACAAAAACTGGAGAAAAGATATAGCAGTAGAAGTTTAAATATCTGCATCATTGAAAGGGCATCATGTATCTTGACAAAAAACTTGTACATTAGCAGGGTATATTTGCATTTTAAGGATGTTCCTAGGTACCTGCTACGTCTAAATTCATATCCTATTTCAACTTAATTGAATGGGGAAGCTCTGCCATTAAATTATTTGATATGGAATCTCAGGGCATTAGTTGATGCTGTCTGATCTTAATTAGGACATTTTGTCAATGTTGACAAAAGTTGTGAAATGTAATTGTGAAAGCGTATATTGTAATTGCTATTACAGCTCTCCAAAGAAGTTCTGTTTTATAATTATTTGAGCAGAAGCTTGTTGACAAGGTCCAACAGTCCTGGTAAAGAATTTTTACCTAGTAGCAATGGAGATGGACTTTCTTATTATTATTCTACATGCACACCAATGATTTATTATTTCCTCTTGGACTGTCTTCTAGATCTTCTTTGCTTTCTTACAATTCTTTTTTAATTTAATTTTGTCATCCATTATGTATTTCTACATTCTAGAAATTCATCTCACAACATTGCATATTTTGTGTTTTTTACCATGAAATGCATTCCCAAGACTCAGTAAATTATGACATGTTACATATTTCTATTCTGCAAGATAACATTAAGTTTTCAGTTTGCTGGGGGGGGGGGGGGGTGGCCAAGATGGTGACAGGCTACCAGCATAATTCTTCTGCTCTGCTATTTGAAATATTTTTCTGACAGGAAATTTAAATTGTATGATATCCGAAATACCTTTTTCTGTGGAGTTAGCATATTAACATCACTTAGAAAGATGTTATTTGGAAATATCACCATATATCAACATTTTCCTGTCTTTCTATCAACAAGGTTTATACTTGTAACTTTAAAATGAGTCATCTGAAAACAAACCCACAGGACTCACCATTAAAAAAAAGAACTGCAGCCATATTTTAGAAATATATAAGAACTCTCAATAAAAATGGATAAAATGAAAAACAAGCTGGATAAGTTTAAAGAAAAATGTACAAAACAAATGGAATAACTACATCAGATAGTAAAACAGAAAACTCAGATCTTGGAAATGGAGGATGCTTTAAATAAGATAGAAGGAAGGGTATTAGAAAGGGAACACAATATAGACTTTCTACTAAAACAAAAGATCAAGAAGAAATAACATTGAAATATGTGGTTTACCAGAGAAAATAAAATGTGAAAATATGGTAAACCTTCTTACATCTTGGCTTCCAAAAACTTTAAACTTACCAACGCCCATGTCTTTTGGTATTGAAAAAGCACATAGGTCTGTGCATGACCCTTCGTCAAAGAAAAATTCTCATCCAAGGTCCATGATTGTTACATTCTTCTCTAGTCACGATGAAGAAGTGTTATTAAAAACAATGTGGACTAATTCTCTCTTTAAAATAAATGACATTATAATAAGACTTAATAATCCCCGGAATTCAATAAAGCCTACACTGTGTACATGATATGTATTCAACAAAATTCTTATCTCATTTTTTTATGTTTTCTAGTCACTCAGAAACATTATGCAAAGTGTACATGTAGTCTATACTTTGTGGTAACCTTTCTGAATCCTCGTCAATATTAAAAGCAGCAGAAATATCAGTGGAAAAACTAAAATTAGGAGGAAGAATGTGTGCATTATGTCTGTGTTGTCTGTTCCTCAGAACAGTGTACTCTTAGTGGACACTTAGTGTAGCCTTTATTGCATCCAGCCCTATGACTGTTCTACAACAGTAATAAAAAAAGAAGGGCAGTTTTACCTTTGGTGAAAGAATTAAAGAAATGACGGATTAAACTACATCTGTTGCTTCCTGCTAGACTTAACATATTTCTTCTAGATGATGTCAAAATGCGTAAAAGTTTAGAAACAGCTATGAATTATTTAAAGACAAATACAATCCTTGATCAAATAGAAGAAATTGGGAATAATAGCTCTCTGAAGAGACGTGAAGAAAAGAATGGATGTAAAGTAAAAGAAGAAGCCAAAGGACAAATGACTTTTTATTCAATACAAAATATGATTTTGTATTACACATATATAACAAGTTAGTTGTTGCTATTTTTCTAGATAGTGATTGTCTTATTCAAATCTAAACTGAAGAGAAGGGGAAACATGGATACATACATGTATAAGGTAACTGTGTTTTAGTTACTCATGCATACTTACAAAATATGTCAGTATAAAAGTTATTCACTAATAACTAGATAATTTATATTATTATTTAACATATCACTTGAACTGAAATGGTTCTAAAATTATACAATTTTCACTACTGAGATGTGATTAGTGTATTTAGTGAATGCATATTAGTTGTTTTTAGGCTTGAATAACTTAAACTGGTAGATAACACAAATTATTTAGGTTAAATTACATATTGTTAATGAATATAATTTAGGTATTAAATTAACTAAAAAACTTTTAAACAACATTTTAGACCTTACAGTAAACAAGTTGTCATATCATTTGGTTGAAAATGCTTATACTTGGTTAATTGTTGGGATCTTCCTGATTCATTTCTTATTACATTTTATTTTTATTTTTTCCATTCTATACAGAGTTACATGATTCCCCTTAAAAATCAAATTATTTTAGAAATATTACTAATCATCATATAATAAAAGTTTAGTTTAGTGTGTGATTGAATATTGTGTGAAACACTGGCACAAGCTTTAGAGTGTTATGTGACGTACAAGCATTTTGCTAAAGTGAGGAAGCTTGATACCTGTTTTAAATATTAACTTTGTGTCTGAGAGTGGCTTCTCATTTAGTTTCTTTCTTTTATTTCTTTCTTTTCCATAGATTGGTTGTTCCACATCTCTTATGTTTAATCATGGTATGAGTGGTTTATCGATAGATTTAAAGAGTGAGTTGATGAATTGTTTGTGTAGATTTGGTATTGAAAATGAGAGTCTTGTGCATACGTTGACCAAATGTGGTGAGTTATGTGAGGTGACTTGTCGAGCAGAGCTTGCACAGCATTGAAGTAATCATTCTTCTCTGACTTTTTTTCTGCTTGCTTGTTCCTACTAAGGTCATGAGATTTGCGTTCAGCGTGACTGTTAATAAAGGGGGAGAGAAGGATAGGGGAGATTGTGAGACAAAGAAGAAGGATGCCTTAATGACATCATGTGGGAAAGGATAAAAGTCAAATTAGGTTAAAACTCTTACTTAGGTCCATTTATGATAGGAAGTAGAAGGAACATATTTTACAATTTATTATCAACAGTTGATACATAAATTGAATGATACTATTTATTCAATTACCTAAAGAGGTACAACACTGGTTTCTGTATACTGGTGAACACAGCTTCACACATAATGTTATATGGTAGGGAATACGTTTATTGCTTTGGATTAGTATGAGAGGTAACATTCAGCGATTAATAAAACATTAATAAATGGTAAAATGATTATATTATAAATTAGCAAATTAAATTAAATGTGATGATGCTGTTAAAGGAATAAGACAGTTTTAACTTAACTGAATGTATTGAACATTTGTAGGGCTGTTTCATTGTCCACTTACACTGATGCTCAATTAACTAGGACCTTATTAAGTCTATGCATAAAAATATGTATTGTTGTGTTAAGTAGTTATATAAAATGTGTAATATTTGATAAAAAGCCATATGTATTATATAGAAGTATGATTTAAGAATAAATATTTACAGAATGAATATATTACTTTGTGTGAAATGAATGTTTACAATTTATAAGACAATTTGTGTAACATCTTTATCTAAAAAAGTGATGGTCTACAGTTTATAAGACAATTTGCGTAACAACTTTATCTAGAAAAGTGATGGTCTATAACTGTGTTATATTTTGATCAAAGTAAAAACTTAAAAGATTAATGCAGAATCCTGTAAATGTAAGGAGATGTGAGAAAAATCTTTTAATAGTGACATAAGCAAGTATAATTCAAGATGTTGAGTAATGATTCCTGCCATAGAATTGTTACTGTAACTAATATAACTTAATAATATATTTTGTGATAATATATTAATCAGCCTTTTCTTTAATCTAAATTTTCAGATAGCAGAAGAAGTTTGATTTTGATTGTGGAGGTTAGAGGGTATGTTTGGGTAGGGATACTACTCAAACTAGGAGTATTAATCTCCATGGAGGGTGAAAGATATGCATTATTGTTATGTTTACTATTTCATAATTTAATTTAGTCAAGAAACCATCATAGTATTAGACATTAATACTGATTGGCAAACCTATTCCTCTGAAAACCTCTCCAACTACATAAACTTACATGCCTTCATCCAGTTGATAAATACACCCACTAGGGTAGATCAAAACAGCAATAAACAATCAATTCTTGATTGGGCCTTAATAAACAAACCCTCACACATCTCTGGCTCAGATTGTCTGCCAGACAGCCTAAGTGACCACCAAATTACTTACTTCCTAAGGCACCGCTATCCTCATACAAAAACAACATCCTACAAACGAGAATGTAATACTAAGAATTTCTCTACAGACATCTATAGACAACTATTCAAAAGCTGTAATTGTTCCACATTCAAACACTTCCCATTAGATGCAGCAGTTGCATATTTCAACAGTAAATTTCTAGGGATACTAAACACCCTGGCCTCTATTAGACACATTACATCTAAAACAAACTGCTGCCCATGGCTCACAAAACAAAACAAACTACTAAAACAAAGAGACAAACTCTGGTATCAACACCAGATTAACAAACCAAAGCTTCCCTTTGATAGTTATCACCACTTAAGAAATACTTGCAAAAAACAGTACTACTCAAATATGCAGCACAACTATTAAAATAACTGACAAAAATTCTGGGGTACTATCAAAAAACGTATGCAACCAGCCCACACTTTCACTACATCACCAAATACCCATAAATCAGAAGAAAATATAGCCTCCCAATTCAACTCCTTTTTCATAAACTCTATACTCTTCCTTATAACAAACAAAAATAGTTTCCAACAAATGACTCACACTGTAACTAACGACAACCCAACCTCACTCTCCCTCCCAACCATTCATATAGAGAAAATAAAGACATTACTAAACAAGCTAAAACCTACAACCCTTGCGGCTGACAACCTGCCAAATGAATACTTCAAACTAGCAGCTGATGTCATCTGTTACACAGTATCAATTCTGATTAATAGGTCCATCACAGAACAGTAAGTACCTAAAATTTAAAAAATCTCCTATGACATTCCCCTCCACAAAGGGGGTTCAGCATTAGAACTTTCTAACTATAGACCAATATCCATATTATCCCCATTTTCAAAAATGTTTGAAAAATGCATCCACTCACAACTAATAGACCATCTACTAACCAACAAACTCCTTGCCAACTCGCACTACAGTTTTAGACCAGGCCATAGCACCACCACTGCCTTGCTTAACTTCAGTAATACCTTAAACAAACTAAAAAACAATGGCCACATGGTTTCCATGATATTTCTAGACATGTCGAAAACATTTGACATAGTATCCCATGAGCAGCTCCTACATGAACTTGCTTCCCTTGACATATCTAAAAATACCCTCTCATGGTTCCAAAACTACCTTCAAGATTGCCATCAAGCAGTCAGATGGCAAACAATCTGTCTTCTCTACACCCTGTAATAGCAGGTGTTCCACAAGGCTCAATACTTGATCCACTACTCTTCTCGGTCCTCACCAATACTCTCCACAATAACCTTGCTACTTTCTTACAGTATACAGATGATTCCACTGTGATCTGCGCCAAATCATTCTTAGCCATTGAATATATCCTAAATAAGTATCAGTTCATCCTTAATCCCAATAAAAGTAAACTGATGCTATTCCCCAACAACAATCACAAAACAAACAACCTGAACCAGGACTTTAAAATCATCTCATCCAACCACACACTAATTGAGCCAATCATAGAACCTAAAATGCTAGGTGGTTACTATTGATAGTAACTTAAAATGTGACAGGTATATATCACTTGCAATTAAAAAAGGCCCTCATTAAATTGGGTTCTCTTTACAGGATTAAGACTCACCTAACCAACTATTTCAGTCAAGCAATCACCAGGACCCACCTACTATCAACCCTATACTACACCTCCACTGTACTTACAAACCTCAGGAAAATTGACTTAAACACATTTGAAACATGCTACCACAAGATGGCCAGATTTGCTGCCAACCTGCCCCACAGAACCCATGACTGCCTTGCCCTAAAACAACTCAATTGGCTTGAAGTACCTAACCTTTTATCCTAACCAACTTGCCCTACCCGTCTATAGTATACTTACCTGATAAATGCCCAACCATACACAACCTAATACAAACCCAGCACAACAACAGGACTCTAAGATCCTCAAAAAACTCCTATTACAAGTTACAAAATCCAACAACAGCTTCAAAGACTCTCTTTAATTACATCTCTAAAACTTGGAACTCTATCCCTCAAAATATACTAACCACAACCAATCCAGAAGAGTACAAAAATCTCCTGAAGACACATCTAAATGACAGATGGCTATGCTCTTGCTCCTCACCAGGGTGAACTTACTGTGCATTTCTGCATCTCAGTCTACCACTAACCTTTTTCCAACTTAGTTCTCAGATGTTTATGTAATTTCAACAATATTATTGTGTGTTATTGTACAGTGTAAATTATATAAGTATATATGGTTTGGTAAACACTGATTAGAATTCCATTGTATTGAATGCTTTTCTTATAATGTGTATAATTCTGCTTTCCTTATGACATGTAGATCTCTTCTGATGATGTATATTTTGTGCTTTCCTAATGATTTGTAGAATTCTTCTGATCATGTATATTTTGTACTGTTGCACTATGTACTTATGTGGAGCTTTTCTCCCCGGGCCTCTGCTGAAAAAGGGTATCCAGCACAGTGAGTCATCCATGGTAAACAAATGTTAAATAAATAAGTAAAATAAATAAATAACTGTCTTTTATTTGGTGTCTGCTATTATTAATATAATAGGTTCAAAGTTTGAAAATGTTATATTTAGATGTATTTACAAGCAGTTCAAGTTGGTTTACTATCACATGTTTGTTCATCTTTTAGACAAACGGAATATGTGTGAAAACCATCTAGCAGAACCAGTAGGGCAATCACCACAATGTTGAAGCTGACAAGAGTGAATGGCCACTGTTGTCAGCTCCAACATTCTAGTGCAGATTGCACTATAGTGAGGATGGGGAAATGTACCCTTACCCTCACTGTAGAGCGGTCTCGGAATTTGTATATATAACTAGGGGGTGGGAGGGCAGCTCCCCACATGGGGGTGCATGGGGGTTTTCCCCCCTGCAAACAGTGTTGGTAGATTTGGGCAGATGTGAGCATTTCAGCAAAGTCAACATTCAACATTGCTGAAATGCTCCGTTCACTATTTTGGTTTGTCGGTGTTCCGATTTCCGACCATTTGTGTTGGCAATTGCACATTCGTGTAAATGATGATCGAACATGTGATAGTAAACCGTTCAAGTTTTCTAGATGTTGTAAAGTTGATTATGATGAACAAGTGTGTAGACATATATGCATTGCATTTCTGTTAATGTTAGTGGAATGAACAATGGTTGTAAGAGGGTACTTCAGATATTTAAGATGTTAAAAGCTCAAAATATATTTTCACAAGAAACACATTTAATGCAAGAGGATTATTCTGAACTTGCTAGTTCCCATTACAGACAGAAGAGAAGAGGTATAGCAATAATATGGAATAAGTCTATACCAATACCTAAAAAATTAAGTATATAATGATAAAAAATGAATATTTTCCTAATAAGTATGGAAATAAGAGGAAAATGTATGCTTTAAATAATGTTTATTGAATTCTCAGAATAGGAGCAAATATTGTTAAACATCAGCTTGAAGAGATAATGCTGTTTTCTAAAGGAAGCATTATTCTTTAATTGTGTATTGATATGGGTACTAATGCCATCAATAAGCATAGAAAACTTGCATAAGCTAAAGCTTTGATAGATTTTGTATGCGTTTAATAGTAAAGATATAACTGAATTTTCAGATTCAAACATTTTTCACACAGGCATGGTAAACAATCCAGAACAGATAGAGTATATGTTTTAAATGATATAAGAATAAGGTTAGATAAATGTAAAGTATTTTCTTGTCCAATCTCAGATCATAATACAGTTACATTTGAAGTTATGATAAATACTAAAACTAATACTTCTATTAAAAGAATACCAGCATATATAAGTAAACTTAAAGAATTTAACGATTTATTAATAAAGAAATTCAGACTTTTATAAACATAAATAGTGTAGAACGTATATCAGAAATATTAGTTGGGGACACTTTAATGCATTTTTATGTGGTAAAATCATATGCTAGCATATAAACACAAAAAAAGAAAACAGTGGCATCTGGAACTAATAGTCTTACAAGGAACAGCAGATAAGCTTAAATTAGACAAAATAGTTAAAAATGTAATGGAAGAGCTTGAGAGAGTAAATAATATTTAGACATTTGACAGCATAAAACTATGATAAATCTAAAAAAAAGATTAAGATGAATTCTTATTCCTTAAATCCTAAAAAAAAACAACATAAACTGGCAATTACATCAAAGATGATTGTTATGTTTAACCATATTAAAGAGATTTATATTCCAAGTAGGAAAAAAAAGGTTATAGGGTTAGAAGATATCTTACAGGCTTTTAGAATTCACTTCAGCAATATCAATCAATAGAACCCAGTAATAGAATCACAAGATATAATTAAATATTTTATAAAAAAAATATTTAAAAAATAAACTATCGAAGGAACAGATAAAATTAATCGACAAACCTATTTTAATGACTGAGGTTAAAATTCAATTTAACAAACTAAAACTTAAAAAAAACTCATGGAAAAATATTGTTTTACCAGAATTATATAAATTAATGCATAAATAACCTTTGGTAGTACTGCTGAAAGTATATTCACTAGTTAAAGGTTTATCAAAATTCCTTCCATCTTGGAAGTATACTCTTATTTATCTGATTCTAAAAGTTGATAAGAATACAACAAAATGTTCTTCCTATAGACCAATTTCATTATTAAACATTGACTATAAAATATTTATTGTAATATATGTAAACAGAATTAAACAGTTTCTTCCTGTGTTGATAAATGAGGATCAAATTGGTTTTATACTGAATATAAACTCTTATGTAAATATAAAAGGAATAAATGCCATGATAGATTATGTTAATAATACAAATGGAAATTTGTCTTTAGTGAGCTTAGTTATTAATAATGCATTTGATTTGGTTCATTGAGATTGTTTCTTGTCTGCTTTGGAGGAATATAGTTTTTCAAATAACTTTATACAGCTCATTAAACTTCTTTACGAGATATCCTTTGCTTATAAAAATTGGATCTTGTACTTCTGAATCAATTATATATATATATATATATATATATATATATATATATATATAATGTGTGTATGGGTTACCTTCATTGCATTGACAGCTCATTTCACTTACAACCAAATCAGCAAGACCAAGTCACTAAAAGTTAATTTCACTGAAAACTCATTTCACTGACAGCTCATTTCATTGGCAGTTATATATGGCCTGTTCCTCACTGTAGTGCAATCCTAGCATTAGAATATATAGTAAGGGGGGTTGTGGGGGGCACCCCCCACATTATGGGGTATGGGGGGGCAAAGACCCCCACATACTTTGGCTGGATATTGTTTTCTGCAAAACAGTTATCCATTGCACTTGTAAGTATCCATCTCTATAGTTTAAAACATTTATAATATGTGGGGGGCTTTGCCCCCCACAGCCCCAAATGCCCCCCATACCCCCCTTACTATATATTCTAACTCCAGGATTGCACTACAGTGGGGAACAGGCCATATATAACTATTGACAAAAGGAGTTTCAGTGAAATGAGTTGTCAGTGAAATGTGTTTTCAGTGAAATGAGCTTTCAGTGAATTGGTCTTGCTGATTTGCTTGTCAGTGAAATGAGCTGTCAATGAAATGAAGGTAACCCATATACGTATACATATATATATATATATATATATATATATATATATATATATATATATATAGACCCATTGTTAACTGTGAAATATCTCCTTAAAAATTTATGTAAGTTACATTCATTGCATTTATTGCTTTAAAAATAAAATTAATGTAAATTATAAGGGTTGGGAGGGCTGGCTTAATGATTAAGGTCTTTATGTGAAATATACAACATACTGTGTTTGATTCCCACCTTTGAGGGAAATTGACTAGGCTTAAAATGGCCCACAAGGGCAGCTAGCTAATATTTATCTAGGAAAATATTCAAGTAACATAAGGTTGTTCTTTGTAAAACATTGCTGTTGTTATCTATTACATTTACCTTGTTGTATTTCCTCTTTTTATCTCATCAACTTTTTCTTCATACTCACTGTATTTGTACTTGCATTTCTACTTCAAATGTTTCAAACTCTCTAGTACGATTTATAAGTAATCCATTCCTTCCCTGAAGAATACAGCACCTTAACATTATTCAGGACAATTAAATGAGAATTCTGATTGTGGAACTTGCACCCCTCAGCTAGTTCCCAGTACTGTAATAGTGACTATAGGAACTTGTCTTTTTTTCTTGAGATTAGAGATTCAGTTAATCTTACACTGTTTAAAGTACAGCCTAGTAAACCTTGTAAATTCAAAACAGGGCTCCAAGGAAGCCATCTATAAAAGTACTTGTATGATTTTCTTTGCTCAAGTTAAAAAAACAACCCTTTAAAAAAACAGCTAGGAGTAATTTCATTCTCCCATTGTATAACAGTCAAGCTGCAAAGATGCTAAACAATTCAACAAAGAGTTTATGTTACAGACGCAGGTAAATACCACTGGAAGAATTCCAGACATGTACAGTTCCAACTATCTTCAAAAAGTACATTTATAACCTCACAGAGCTCTCAGATCTCATTGCAATAAAAGACCATACAAGTCCATTACTATTTAATAATAAATATTGGGCCCCAGAAATATAATGTAATTGATTTGCTTAAATCTGTATACATTGTTTCATTATATCCATTCACTGAAGCAGCATACAATCACAGTATGTATTTTTTTCTGAACTGGCATGTCTTTCTTTTATAACAATAGTTAATACTAACATAGATCTTTTCCACAGTGTTTTGCATTCCAAGTTGCATTCTATTCAAAAATGTTGTCACAGGTATGTACTTTTTCTGTTCTACAGCATCTGTCAATCATTTCAATAGAATGAAGCTGACAAATGCCTCTTACAACTCCTCACAGGTGTTTGGAGTAACAACACAAAGCTACCACTGTTCATGAGTTCCTGGGCTGACAATACTTAACTTTCAACCCAATGTTTATTGTCTTCCCTGGACTCCTGAATGCTAGGATAGCTTCCTTTCCCATTTGCAAATTTGAAAGGATTAAGTAAGTTATCACAGAATGAATGAGTTGATATCGGATGACTTTTTACATTCATTCTGATCATTGTATTATATTTCTTTATGTGAGAAAAATGGGGATTGTCTTTTCCTACCACATTTTGAGGAGAATGGATGTTGAAAAAAAATGAATTAGACAGGTGTTTGCACTTTTGGACAGTGTGTGTGTGTGTGTGTGTGTGTGTGTGTGTATGGATGCCCAGAACTATATTTGTAAGTGTACATGTATATATGCACCGCTGTGTGCCATGGAGTATAGGTGTACATGTATGTGTGTGCATGTGCATATGTATAGGTGCGTATGGTGTGTAGGTGTGATAGTGTGCATGTGTTTAGACATATGTGGGTGTATGTGTGTTGTTTATGTTTCTGGATGCCTGTGTGTATGTTTCTTTGTGTGTCTTTATAGTGAGTAGATTTTAAAACAAGTAAAACAAGCAAAAACTTTTTGAGAAAGCATCAGACTCCTTCAAGCAGCTTTGACTACTGAAAATTAATCTTTTTGAGTTAAATTTAACACAACATGTCATCTGCAGTCTATTAAGTCATGAAAAATCATTTTATCTGAACAAAAATATGAATTGTATATATTCTGCACATGGTTTATCTGTACCTTTTTATGTTTTTCTATATTCGGATAAAAATCTATTTTTTCAGAGAAAGGATACAAACGGTACTAGTAGAACATATGCTTGTAAACTGTATCACGTTAAAAATTTACATTTAAATGTAAATGCTTATTTTAACCTGTATAAATATCACATCCAACACTAGAGAGAACAGAATATCTTATCGCAGAAAGTAGCTGATATACGCACGTGTTTCTTTCCTGTTGCATAATAAAAAGCAAGCGTCGGTACGTTTGTTACTGTAGCTGAAAACCTTTTATGTAGCTTGCTAATCATCCACAAGGTCCAAAAAAGCTTCATAGTATAAAACAGTGTTGGTTCCCCCAAATGAATTGGAAGGTCTGATTCAATAGTGCATTTTTGAGGATTTAAAATGTTTCCATAAGGCCCTTTTGGTAACAGTTTCAATCAGCTTTGAATTTTCCAAGAAATAGAAAACAATTTTCTTGTTTAGTTTCCTGAAATCATTCTTTAGAGTGTCCTTCATTTGAAAATTACTTGCCTCATAGGATCCAGATGTTTTTCTTTGTAAAACATTAAGAATGACCTTCTCTGGACCATGAGTCACACAATGAAACATGAAGCTTGCCTTGGATGCATTTAAATATTCTACCCATTGTACTGATTATATGAAATGTACTGCTCAAGTTTTGTGACCCTGTCAAGAAAATGTTGCATACTAACAAAATCTTGTTTTACAGTTTTTGTTAATGCAGTCATTCTGATTATCTTTTTATTGTGCATTTTCAGTAAATAAACAATTGTTTCTTTATTCTTTAAATTTATATAAATTTCAGAGACAGTTCAGTAATATGGAGGAAAGGTACATGTGCTTCCCAGTGGTGGCCTTGTTTCAAAAGAGATATCAGTTGGTAAAAGACTGCTTGACATTTGTAAATGGATTGGTTGAGCTGCTGCTGTTTTGATGTAATGTTCTGTTCCTTAGTTGTCTGGAAAAATGTTTGCATGGCAGAGCATACATTCACAGGTAAGTACTAGGCTAGCTACCCTTGCAAGCTATTTTAAGCCTAGCCAGGTTCCCTTTTGTCCTTGAAATAACCCGTCCCATTTGGTTATAGTCTGACCTTACCCCATCCAATGATTGACACTTATATATTAACCCAATGAGAATAACTGGGGTCATAGATAATTTTAGTGGTACCCATGCATGGGATAAAGCATTTAGGAGCTGCCTTTCCATTAGAAGTCAGTCCTAGGGTAAATTGTCTGACTCCAAGCCATAGATCTAAGCTGTACTTGAAGATGGACAGGGATGAAATTTGTTTTATGTGTCTGAGGAGTCTATTCCACAGCAGTGGTATTCTGTGTAAGATATTCATATCCCTCCAAACTGTTCTGTTGATGTTGCCGAACAGGTTTAGAACCCTAGACTGAGTATTTCTGATGCCATTTGATGTGCTGATGTACAGTAAATCAAGCAGTAATGGACATGAGGATGCCTTGAATGCCAGACACAGATCATCTGTTAGCAGTCTGACGTACAGTAACAGGACTATGATTCTGCCCTTGTAGTATGCACTGCTTGGCCATTGTATCTGTTTAGTAAGACCACTGCTTTACAGCCACTGTATAGTAGTTGTGGAAGTGGTGACCAATGTATTTGGAACAATGCCACAGGTACAGATGAAGAATCAATGATATTTGTTATCTGTAAAGGACAACGATACACCATTAATATTAGGAACATGAGTACAGATGAAGAATCAATGGCATCTGTTGTCTGTAAGGGACACAGACACACCAGTAATATTAGGAACACTGGTACAGATGAAGAATCAATGATATCTGTTGTCTGTAAGGGATGTTGACACACCATAAATATTAGGAACACCAGGACAGATGAAGACTCAATGATATCTGGTACCTGTAAGGGACACCGACACACCATTAATATTAGGAACACCGATACAGATGAAGACTCAATGATATCTGTTGTCTGTAAGCGACATTGACACAAAATTATTGTTAGGAACACCGGTACAGATGAATAATAAATGACATCTGTTGTCCGTAAGGGACACCGACACACCAGTAATATAAGAAACACAACTACAGATGCAGAATCATTAATATTTATTGTTTGTAAGGGACAGCAACACACCATTAATATTAGAAACACTGGTACAGATGAAGACTCGATATCTGTTGTCTGTAAGGATGATGACACACCATTGATATTAGGTGCAGATGAAGAATCAAAGACATCCGTTGTCTGTAAGGGGACTGACACAATAGTAATATTAGGAACACTGGCACAGATCAAGAATCAATGACATCTGTTGTCTTTAAGGGGCACCGACACACCATTAATATTAGGAACACCGGTACAGATGAAGACTCAATGATATCTGTTGTCTGTAAGGGATGTTGACACACCAGTAATATTAGGTGCACCGGTACAGATGAAGACTAAATGACATCTGGTGTCTGTAAGGGACACCGACACACCAGTAATATTAGGAACACTGGTACAGATGAAGACTCAATGACATCTGGTATCTGTAAGGGACACTGACACACCAGTAATATTAGGAACACTGGCACAGATGAAGACTCAATGACATCTGGTGTCTGTAAGGGACACCGACACACCAGTAATATTAGGAACACTGGTACAGATGAAGACTCAATGATATCTGTTGTCTGTAAGTGACATTGACACAACATTATTGTTAGGAACACCAGTACAGATGAATAATAAATGACATCTGTTGTCCGTAAGGGACACCGACACACCAGTAATATAAGAAACACAACTACAGATGCAGAATCATTAATATTTATTGTTTGTAAGGGACAGCAACACACCATTAATATTAGAAACACTGGTACAGATGAAGACTCGATATCTGTTGTCTGTAAGGATGATGACACACCATTGATATTAGGTGCAGATGAAGAATCAAAGACATCCGTTGTCTGTAAGGGGACTGACACAATAGTAATATTAGGAACACTGGCACAGATCAAGAATCAATGACATCTGTTGTCTTTAAGGGGCACCGACACACCATTAATATTAGGAACACCGGTACAGATGAAGACTCAATGATATCTGTTGTCTGTAAGGGATGTTGACACACCAGTAATATTAGGTGCACCGGTACAGATGAAGACTAAATGACATCTGGTGTCTGTAAGGGACACCGACACACCAGTAATATTAGGAACACTGGTACAGATGAAGACTCAATGACATCTGGTATCTGTAAGGGACACTGACACACCAGTAATATTAGGAACACTGGCACAGATGAAGACTCAATGACATCTGGTGTCTGTAAGGGACACCGACACACCAGTAATATTAGGAACACTGGTACAGATGAAGACTCGATGTCTGTCATCTGTAAGGATGATGACACACCCTTAATATTAGGAACAGATGAAGACTCAATGACATCTGTTGTCTGTAAGAGATGTTGACACACCAGTAATATTAGGAACACTGGTACAGATGAAGACTCAATGATATCTGTTGTCTGTAAGGGACACCGACACACCAGTAATATTAGGAACACTGGTACAGATGAAGACTCAATGATATCTGCTGTCTGTGAGGGACACCGACACTCCAGTAATATTAGGAACACCGGTACAGATGAAGACTCAGTGATATCTATTGTCTGTAAGGGACATCGACACACCATTAATATTAGGAACAGATGAAGATTAAAAGACATCTATTGTCTGTAAGGGACACCGATACATCATTAATATTAGGAACACCGGTACAGATTCAGAATCTATGATGTCTTTTGACTGTAAGGGACACCAACCCAGCATTAATATTTGGAACACTTGTACAGATGAAGAATCAATAGTATCTGTTGTCTGTAAGGGACACCGACACACCAGTAATATTAGGAACAATGGTACAGATGAAGAATTATTGATATCTGTTGTCTGTAAAGGACATTGACACATTATTAATATTAGGAACACCGGTACAGATGAATCAATGATATCTGTTGTCTGTAAGGGACACTGGCACAGATGAAGACTCAGTTATATCTGTTGTCTGTAAGGGATGTTGGCACACCATTAATATTAGGCACAGATGGAGATTCAAAGACATCTGTTGTCTGTAATGGACACCGACACACCATTAATATTAGAAACACTGGTACAGATGAAGACTCAATGATATCTGTTGTCTGTAAGGGACACCGACACACCATTAATATTAGGAACACCGGTACAGATGAAGACTCAGTGATATCTGTGATCTGTAAGAGACACCAACACACCATTAATATTAGGAACACCGGTACAGATGAAGACTCAATGATATTTGCTGTCTGTAAGGGACACCGACACACCAGTAATATTAGGAACACTGGTACAGATGAAGACTCAGTGATATATGCTGTCTGTGAGGGACACCGACACTCCAGTAATATTAGGAACACCGGTACAGATGAAGAATAAAAGACATCTATTGTCTGTAAGGGACACCGATACATCATTAATATTAGGAACACCGGTACAGATGAAGAATAAAATACATCTATTGTCTGTAAGGGACACCGATACATTCATTAATATTAGGAACACCGGTACAGATTCAGAATCTATGATTTCTTTTGACTGTAAGGGACACCAACCCACCATTAATATTTGGAACACTTGTACAGATGAAGAATCAATAGTATCTGTTGTCTGTAAGGGACACCGACACACCAGTAATATTAGGAACAATGGTACAGATGAAGAATTATTGATATCTGTTGTCTGTAAAGGACATTGACACATTATTAATATTAGGAACACCGGTACAGATGAATCAATGATATCTGTTGTCTGTAAGGGACACTGGCACAGATGAAGACTCAGTTATATCTGTTGTCTGTAAGGGATGTTGGCACACCATTAATATTAGGCACAGATGGAGATTCAAAGACATCTGTTGTCTGTAAGGGGCACCGACACACCATTAATATTAGGAACACTGGTACAGATGAAGACTCAATGACATCTGGTGTCTGTGAGGGACACCGACACTCCAGTAATATTAGGAACACTGGTACAGATGAAGACTCAATGATATCTGTTGTCTGTAAGGGACACCGACACACCAGTAATATTAGGAACACTGGTACAGATGAAGACTCAATGACATCTGGTGTCTGTGAGGGACACCGACACTCCAGTAATATTAGGAACACTGGTACAGATGAAGACTCAATGATATCTGTTGTCTGTAAGGGACACCGACACACCAGTAATATTAGGAACACTGGTACAGATGAAGACTCAGTGATATCTGTTGTCTGTAAGGGATGTTGACACAACATTATTATTAGGTACAGATGAAGAATCAAAGACATCTGTTGTTTGTCAAGCGTGTTTCAGAGGCAGCAACCAATATCCACACACGCTGCAAGAAATAAAATCCAAGTTTATTGTTAGCGCTTTCAAAGGGATCAATGTCCCAACATCATCAGACAATTTTCACCATAATACCCTCACCTTATATAGACAAAATTAACCTATAAACAATTAATTATCCAATTAAGATAATTACAGCAAAAAAGTCCACAGTGACTTAAGAAAAATAGTTAAAAAACTTTTCATTTCATTGCCTTTAAAACCATTTGACTAAGATCCTATATAATAACAATAATGTGTGTGTTAAATTTGTATGCAGAATGCATAAAATCATACAAGAGATTCCTATACATATATAACAAATATACACAAATTGTATGTAAAAAATGCATAATATATATGTATATATATATATATATGTATATATATAAGGTACCCTTTTACTCATTTTGTATATAAAAGCATTTTAGAAAAATTTTTAAACAGTTTTAAATCAAGGTAATTTTAACAGTTTAACAGTTTTAAATCAAAGTAATTTCAGTTGGCTTTGAATGCTATGTCACCCATCCACCATTAACATGTCTAGAAAGTTTAAAACTGTTTAAATCTGTTTTTAAAATGCTTTTATATAAAAAAATGAGTATAAGTGTACCTTTTATATATATATATATATATATATATATATATATATATATATCTATAAAATGCATTTTTACATACAATTTGTGATTGTATAAGTAACTAAACTATGTAATGCGGAGCTTTTCTCCCCAGGCCTCCACTGAAAATGGGCTTCCTGAGCCCAGTGGACCTCCCCGGTCATCAAACTGGAAATAAATAAATAAATAAATAGTGAATTAGAGGAGAAATTAAGAAAACAGATTAGACAGAATAGATACAAATATGAAATATACTGACTTTTGAATATATATAAAAGTAAAGCATTGATAACTGTTACTGATAATGTAATGCAAGTGCTGCTTTGCCTGAACCCAGGGGTGGAAGATTAAATGGGACTCGAGAATGGAGTACAGAAGAAGGTCTTTTGCTCTAGAACAGATGGTAGGGAGGAAAACTGGATTTGAATCTTTCATGATCAGTTCCTCCATCTTGGGTCAAGGAACAGAATGACAGGGGAGTTCTGATTTAATTGCTAACTAGATTTTTTGGGCTACAGATGCAGAAAGCAGATGATGCAGTATGTACATAGCAAGATGCCACTTTAGGTTAGCTGCACCTAATTTCTTCATTCCCCAGGTAAAGGTGATTATCAAGCTGGAACATAAATGATGGAAAATGAAAGAAATACAACAAAGACAGGAAACTCCTCAGTGACCTGGCCTCGCTTTCCTCAATAACCCTATTTAAAAACAAAATGAAACTATACCTTAAAACACATTGGTCATGCCCTTGTGCTAACCCTAACTTCCTCACTTGTCATTGGGTACTTATCACTATTCCTGTACTAATCTAGTTGCTTTTCTGTTAACCGTAAAGACAGTGTGCTTTTATATATTAATTTAATGCCATTATAAATATCTTCTTATAACTAACCAAATATGACATGTATAAAGACACTTTAAGCAGAAATGTAAGGAAATGTAAAGAATTGCTAAAATCTGTAATGCACCTGCATTTGTAAAAACTGTCATACAATATAAATAATACTGTGTTTTTGGAGCTTTTCTCCCTGGGCCTCTACTGAAAATGGACATATATCCAGCTGGGCTAGCCTGGTCAACAAATGTAAAATAAAAAAATAAAAATAAAATTTGAAAGATGGGTAGGGTACTAAAATAAAGTGGTAATTTAAGACAAAAAGTATGGGAATGGCAGAATAATGAGTAAAATAAATATTTAAAGTATATACAAAATTTAAGGGAACACAAGAAAGAGGTATCAGGAAAAATGAGTGGGTTAAGAAAAGTAACCACATTTTAACTAAACTGGACGGGAGTCAATTAGGTACTTAATGCATGTATACTTTTTCGGTAATTCAATTTTGTTTTATCCAACACTTCCTTTATGCATTGATTTCTGTATTTCCTTAATACTGTAGTTGTTTCAGAATGAATATTTACAATTTTAGTTATAAGCACCTCTTACTTAAATGTGACATTTGGTTTTACTATTTTTATTAATTATTCACACTGTAGTAGAGCTTTACTTACGAAGCTTTGATTTGTTAGCAGAGTGAAAAACACAAAACTATTTCTATGTACCCCATTGTATATACTCAACAGCAGAACAACAAGCATGAATTTCTAACAAGGTCAGTTATTTATATTTCAAAATACTGTTTCCTGGAAAATGTTCACCATTAAAAAAAAAAATATATATATATATATATATATATATATATATATATATATATATATATATATATATTTAAAGAATTACAAAAACTATTTTGGACATGTATGTAAAACTTTCAGACATTCAGAGTTACTTTTTAATTAACCATGACTTTTCTCAATCAGCTAGACACCCACAAAATTAAATTACATTGTTGTATAGCCTAGATGATCAATGTTAAACATACCAGCTTTCTAGGATAGAGCGCTGATTTCATCCCTATCTACTAATCAGGCTATCCAAGTGTCTGCCTGTCTATCTATCTATCTATCTATCTATCTATCTATCTATCTATCTATCTATCTATCTATCTACCTGTCTATCTATCTATCTATCTATCTATCTATCTATCTATCTATCTATCTATCTATCTATCTATCCATCTATCCTTTGTTATCTCCTGCTTCAAACAAAGGATATTGGAGGTGGAATATCAACTTTTTTCCTCTGCCTGATGCCCCAGTGCATCAGAATTGCTTATCTAGCATATTTCGTGCTTCATTTCTATTTCACAAGATGTATGGCTGGAGGAGATTGTTAGCTTTATTTTTGTTTTCCACAATTTACTTTCTGTCTGACCTTGTATGAACTCTAAATAGGTATGTATAGTGATGAGGGGGTCCTGCTTCCAAATCATGGGATACAAGGATGGAGGGGACTTACTTCTTTGAAAATGAAAGTGTGTGTGTGTGTGTGTGTGTGTGTGTGTGTGTGTGTGTGTGTGTGTACACATGTGTGTGTGTCCATTTTAACTTATAGGCAAGCAATATGCTGAAAGTCATAATACTAAATGCACAAGGTTGAATGTTAAAATGTTAAAATCAAAACACTAGCTGTACTTGCTGCCAGCAACACATGGAGGACCCATGTTAGTGCTTGTTTTTCAGTTTTACTAACAGGGGAGTGGTGTTGTTCATTGGCTGGCTGTGTACTGCTACAGTGTACATTACATAAGTAGTAAATGTATGACAGGCTGTGTAGTGTTGCAGTGTACATAAGTTGTGAATGTATGAGAGTCTGTGTATTGTCTCAGTGTTTGTATGCAGTACATATTTGATTGGCTATGTACTGTTGCAGTGTACATAGTGTAAGTAATAAATGTATGACAGGCTGTGTAGTGTACATATGTAGTATGTGTATGACAGACTGTGTACTGTTGCAGTATACATAAGTTGTGAATATATGACAGGCTATGTATTGTCTCAGTGTATGTATGTAGTACATATTCAACTGGCTGTGTACTGTTGCAGTGTACATATGTAGTACATGTACGACAGACTGTGTACTGTTACAGTGTATATAATGTAAGTAGCAAATGTATGGCAGGCTTTGTAGTGTTCCATTGTATATATGTAGTACATGTATGACAGACTGTATACTGTTGCAGTGTATATAAGTTGTGAATATATGACAGGCTGTGTATTGTGTCAGTGTATGTATGCAGTACATATATGACTGGCTGTGTACAGTTGCAGTGTATGTAATGTAAGTAGCAAATGTATGACATGCTGTGTAGTGTTGCAGTGTACATATGTAGTATGCATATGACAGACTGTGCACTGTTGCACTGTACATGTGTAGTACATGTATGACAGACTGTGTACTGTTGCAGTCTACATACGTTGTGAATGTATCACAGGCTGTGTATTGTCTCAGTGTACGTATGCAGTGTGGGTCTCTATTATATTATCGCACACTTACAAAAGTGAATGATAAATAATCGACCCCATGTAAGCGGAAGCTTACAACATCAAAACCTCAGAACAGCAATTTTTTTCCAAGGGAAAAAATTGCTGTTCAGAAATTTAAAAAAAAAACCTTTAAAACATTACATAATGTGGGGGGCGAAGCCCCCCCCCCACTTAAATATACCAACTTCGAGATTGCACTACAGTGCCAAAAATGGCAAAGTAACGAAAGTGGGCAAGCAAATTATTTCCCAGGGAAAGAATTTGCTGAAAAGCTGTTTCACTATTTTGTCTTTTCGCTCTTTTCGGTTCGATCAAGACGCATTCGACAAACTGTGTCTGTGATCTGGTAATAGGAACCCTGCAGTGCATACATGACTGGCTGTGTACTGGCATAGTGTACATATGTAGCACATGTATAGCATTAGTAGGTGTTTTGAGTTCAACTCTGCAAAGTTTCAACATTTTGGCATTTTATGATTTTACATTCAGTATTTTGACTTTCAGTAAGTTATTTTATGCATATTGTGCTGAGTTAATAATGCAGTAGTTTTAAATATACAGTTTTCCAATAATGTAAATGTGTTACTATCATTAATTATGTGACATTTCTGTCTTTCTCTCTATGTATCTATGCAGCTATATATCTGTCTGTTTTATTTTTAAGTTTGTAATTACTGTAATGTTTTGTGACAAAGCTTTCATATTTCTAAGTTGAGACAAGGGTAATACACTTTGTGATAAATAGGCCACTTTTGTACTATGAACTGGTCTGTCACACAAGCAGAGAATACTTCATAGGAAGATTTAGATAATAAATGTTACTTAAATGTAGATGAACAGTTCAAGCAAACTGTATTTGAGCACCCTAAATTGGAAGCATGCATTTTTAATTTACATTACCTTCCCTGAGGTCCAATAGAGGGAAATCGTATTTTTCTGAAAATTATTGTGAAAATGGCAGTAGGGACATGGGACGTAATATGCTAAGAATGCATATCTAGTAATATTAGGCAAATACAAAGTGTAATGAGGAGAAACTGGCATATATTATGTGTAGATCCAGACATTAGTTCTGTAGAATGCCAGACACCTAGATTCACATTCAAAAACAAGAAATCAATTAAAAGCTTGTTATTCTATTGTAAATCTGCTGAATCTCTTCTTGATATCCCTTTGGCTGTTGACACACATACATGCTCCAAGTGTAACAATTGTGTTTATTTAGATACTAACAGTAAGTTTATACCCCTAGATGATTAGAGTTCAAGGTACATGCTGATTGTAACTCATCCCATGTGGTGTATCTTGCCTATTGTCAGGTAGGTTCATCTTTCTATATTCTATATTGGCAAGACTGATAGGAGATTAAGAGATCAGATAAAGGAACACATTTCCCATATTAATAATGCTATGAGCACAAATGCACTTGATAGATATGTTATACAGAGTTGTTCTATACACACGTTAAAGTTCATCGTAGTTGAAGTCATTCATTTGTGGGAACGAGGGGGGTGATGTTAGGACTAGAACAGAAATATCTGAATTAAACTAGATTATTAGAATGCAAGCCACCAGAGGGAGAGGATGGAATGACAAATTCTCCATTAAATCTGTATTACAGGCTAGACAAATATTTATATAAATGATGTATATACAGTGTATTGTGTATTTTTTTCTTTCTTTTTCTTATTTTACTGCATTTTTTTCTTTTATGATTTTTTTTCGTATGTGTGCTTTATATTTTATTGAATATATGTATCTTTTAGGGATGTTTGATATATTGTTTTGTCATTTTATTGGTTGCTCAGTGTTTAAATATGAGGGAATGTTAAGTGATTATGTCTGACGAAGCAGCCCAAGTAGCTGCAAAAGTGCTCACAATAAAGGAAGATGTTATGCTGTTGTTCCTGGTCGTGGTTTGGTTCTCCACTTTTCTGTTCTTTGGACTACTATGTTTAATTTGTGACCATATCAAAATACTTTTGTAACAGCACTTTTTTACTGAAGAATATCGTTTTTTTTAATCTGGTAAGCGTTGTCTTATTTAAAATGGATGTCCATAAGATCAAAAGATATCTATCAACAAACAAACAAGAAACTCTCATTTTATATATATGTGTGTGTGTGTGTGTGTGTGCGTATGTATTTATTTGTGTGGTGTGTGTGGTGTATGTGCATATTGTGTGTTTGCATATGTATGTATGTATGTATATATATATATATATATATATATATATATATATATATATATATATATATATATGTGTGTGTGTGTGTGTGTGTGTGTGTGTGTGTGTGTGATATGAGTGTGTGTGTCACTCTCTCTGCAGTTTTGTATTATTTTAAAGTAAATGTTATACTTCACAACTTGTATCCAATTTTTTGTAAGAATTATCTAAACTTTTCATTTAATTTCTCTTTTTACCATACTGAAGATATGGAATGCTGATGTAGGAATAATATAGCATTTCAAAAGTCTGCTGTTTCTTGCTGGCAGGAATAATGTTATTTTAACATATTGGAACAAGCACCTTTCTGTCATTAAGTGACTTGTTTATGTAGCCAAAATGGTATGCAGGGTAGATTTTCGTAGCAAAGCAGTAAAGGTATCTGAATGATTGCCAAGTGCTTTAGGTCATGTTCCATTTTTGAGTCCATTAAAAGTTTTGACAAAGAAAACATGGTAGTTGAATGTTTTGACAGAAAGAACGTACAGTACATAATTGGTGATACATGATCTATTCTCACTCTAAAAAGGCCAATGTTGACAAAATGCTGAATATGAATTATATAGGGCAGAGTTTGCCAATAGAAAAGGCTCTATATAGTACAAGGGTAACACAGGTGCTAATAAGCAGACAAGGAAGGAAGGTAACTACAGAGAAACACACCATCCAGAGGGACTGGACATCTAACAAGTACCAGGTGGAGGGGCAAGTTACTTCCTGGTAATTGAGGCAGGCACTAGTTTAGAAGGACTCATCTTTTAAATTCCTACCAAAACTGCATGCGATATTTTTTTGCAAATGCAAACTTGTAAAAGCAGCTGAAAATGCATTACAAGGCTATGAACTTTCTAAATCATGCCACTCTGAGATCTAAGAAGAAAATTTCAATGCTGCAACTTATTTTTCAGGAAAGCAGACTTATTAGGTACACTAAATGAACAGACATGGAAAGTGCAACCACAACTGGTTGTTCATGAGTGTGTGTAGTTTCAGTCCAGCTGAAAAGAATGAAAAAAAAAATCAAAATGCTACTGCCAGCATTGTTTTTGTTACACAAAGTGGAGAAGTTATATTTATAGCTTCATAGTGCAAATGCTTTGAAACACACATGCATACACATCCAGAAACATGTCTGTATAGATATATGGGAACACTGACTTTTATCAACACAATTTTTGGTTAACATCTGTGTCGTCGACAAAATTTGGCCTATGAAGCAGATGGTGAGAGTGCAAGACTGCACAATTCTCCAGGCTGGGGAATATGCTCTTTTCCCGATATTGTGAAATCTCAGAGTTAGAGTTAGCAGGGGAAATGGGAGCAGCTCCACAACAAAAAACAATGCTTTTGTTTATTTTTTAGGTTTTACTTTTGTATGTGTTGAGGCTGTTGCTCAGAGCATGTGTAACAGAGTAGCAATAACTACAATGTCCGTGTTATCTTGTAGACGTTGTGATTGCTGACAGTTGGTTCATATGACAATAATTAGCAGACAATATAGCTATATATTTATGTCTATATGTATATCTATGTATCTCTATCTATATAAATACATAAACACACACAATACACACACGTATATATATATATATATATATATATATATATATATATATATATATATATATATATATAGAGTCTATGTCGCTTGCTCGAAATCCCAAAATCTCGAACAAACAACAGCGACACCCATAAGCGCGAAACTACACTACAGCGAAAGTGCATTATCGAGAAAGCCGGTTTTCCAAAATGGCAAAAAACAAAAGAAATACTGATAAAATCAATATTTTGCAGAGGCAAGCACCCCTGCACACCTCCCTACTTAAATATACCAACTCTGAGATCGCACTACAGTGCAGTAACGGGAAATATTCCCTTTAAGCGCTGTATGCAGATCTCCATGTAGTCCAGTTGAACTTTCACAAACTCAATCATATGGGGTTGGCCATATGAAGTTCGAGATTCTGGGAATTCGAACATTTGCAGTAGACCCATATATATATATATATATATATATATATATATATATATATATATATATATATATGTGTGTGTGTGTGTGTGTGTGTGTATATATATATATATATATATATATATATGTATATATATATATATATATATATATATATGGGTCCCCTTCAAAACATCTAAAACACATAGCATCTAATTTCATAACATTGAGACCAGAACATGTAAAACCCAAAACATCTAAACCCCATAACATTGGATTTCATAACATCTAAGAGTACAAATCACATGAAAATAACACCCCCTCCACATATAATGACATATAATGACACCAAACACCCAAACACACTTTTTACTACATTTCTGCAGGGGGACTTAATACAGTGGGATTAGGAAATTAACTTTTTCCCACTGTAGTGCGATCTTGGAGTTGGTATATTTATTTTATGGGGGGGGTGCAGGGGGGCTTGCCCCCTGCAGAAATGTAGTAAAACGTGTGTTTGGTAGTTTGGTGTTGTTATATGTGGAGGGGATGTTATTTTCTTGTGATTTGTAGTGTTAGATATTATGAAATTTGATGTTATGGGTTTTAGATGTTCTGGTCTCAATGTTAGGAAATTAGATAATGTTATGGGTTTTAGATGTTTCAAAGTAGACCCATATATATATATATATATATATATATATATATATATATATATATATATACACACATGTTTGGTGTGTGTGTGTTTGTGTGTGTATGTATGTGTAATATATATATATATATATATATATATATATATATATATAGAGAGAGAGAGAGAGACAGAGAGAGTGTGAGTGAATGAGAGAGAGAGAGAGAGAGGTATAGATGATTATATAGTTATATGAATCTACTGAAGCTCATCTAAGCTTCAATAGATCAACACTAAAAGATTGGCCTCAAAAGTAGAAAAAAGATTGACATCCTAATGTGCATGCTCTTTAGCACAAACTTATACCATACAAAATAATTCTGCTGCTTCCTACACCCTTATTTGCAAGCTGTGCCACCACACCCTCTGCTAATTTTATAGACTGCTCAATCCGCAGGGAAGAGGCATATTCTCCAATCCCACAGAATGTCAGTCTTGCATACCTATTGGCTGTGTTTTTTTTCAACCAAACTATGTGGACAAGATAGACATAGACATTTGGTATTTTACTTATTATAAGCTCTCCCATATGTGTACCCATATGTGTACCTATATATATATATATATATATATATATATATATATATATATATATATATATATGTTTCTATCTATATCTATGTCTATATATCATACACATGTGTAGGGGATCTGCAATCCCAGTCAGCTCTGGTTAAGGCTGAAATCTGTAGTTTGGGCAGGAAAACAGTGGGTCAACAGCTGTGCAAGGTCACTACGGTACCTGGACTAGGGAATATGCACTTTTCCCATTCTTCTACAATCTCAGAGTTGGTATATTTAAGCAGTAGGTAGTGTGGTAAATGCAGGGCATCTTGCTGCAAACAACAGAAGTTTTGTTTTGTTTGGTGCTAGGTTATGACTTGGATCATGTGTATTAGGGCCTCATTTTGGTTTTTCAAATTTTTGCTGTCAGTGTTTTCCTTGCTGATCTACAGAAGTCTATACTGACATCAATATATCTATCAATCTGTTTATATAAATATATATATATATATATATATATATATATATATATATATATATATATAAAATGTGTCTGTGTGTATGTATATATATATATATATATATATATGTGTGTGTGTGTGTGTGTGTGTATATTTATGCACACACACACACACACTCACATGTACACAAACACACAGACACACACAGACACACACACACACTGGCACACACACGCACACACATATACGCTTACACACACACACATATACGCTCACACACTCACACACATATACGCACACACACACCCACATGCACGCACACACACACACACACACACACACACACACACACACACACATACACACACGTGTATATATAGCAACATGATGATAATGGTACACATGGTATTGAATTTAGCAGCATGATCATAATGGTACACATTGTATAGAATGTAGCGGCATGATGATAATGGAACACATGGTATAGAATGTAGCAGCATGATGATA